>NC_060167.1:26667507-26714425 GCF_021292245.1 Micropterus dolomieu
TTTGTTTTTTTGTGGCAACAAAAGGAACAGGGAAATACAGTAAAATGTTAACAGTAACTGATTGCTTATTTGAAAACACAACTAACTGATTACATGAATTGCACTAATGTGTTACGTTACTCGTTACAACAAAAATATCTCTATTGAGGTGGACACAATAAGACTAATATAAGATAAGAGATCTAATGAAGATTCCAGCCATGAGTGTACCTTTTCAGTATCCCAAACAGCCACCCATCCATCAAGTAAAAGCTCAACTCTTAGTTTGAAACCTTAGCCTTCCATCACTGAATGTTTATCCAGTCACTGAAGATTAATAAGTTTATTTATGTCAGTCAAGTCATAAGCAGGTCTTGGTTGAATGGCCTGAAGAAACCTTGGCTTATCTGAGGAGAGAGCAGCTAATTATATCATTCTTTTTTTTTGCAGCGTCACAGTAGCTTAGCACCGGAGAGAGCTAATTCATGCAAACCTTCCTCATTTCCTCTCGTCTGGCTGAGTCACTGACAACTTGTCAGTGCATTTGAGAAGTTGTGAAGGGAGGAATAAGCCCTCTTGGCACTACAGCACTTATTGTATTACACCAGCTTTTTAAAGCACCAATGACAGATGTGAGCAGTAAGGATAAAATATCTATTTTCAGATTTCAGTTTAGAAGCAATCTACCATTTCTTTGATCAGAACTATCTTTGTCTTGATACATTACTGGTGCCTCACTTGCCATTTTGTGATGTGATAATAACATATAATATAAATTACGCACCAAGAGTAAGGAAATTTGTGTTTGACAGATTATTTCTTTGTTGTAGCAAAGCTTCTTGGCAATATATCATAATTGGATGAAGTCTGAAGAAACAAGACGTATTGGCAAATTAACAATTTACAGGAGTGTCAGTAGCATGTGGAAGAACCATACACAGCCACAACAGCCTGGCACCTCCTCCTCATGCTGGTCACCAGCCTGGTCACACACTGCTGTGGGATGGCATCCCATTCTTCAACTGGCATTTGTCGCAAATAAGAAATAATCATTTTAATAACTCTACCAAAATAATTAGTAGGAATCTACCAAACACAAATTTCCTTACTTTTTGTGCATAGTTTATATGTCCTCTCTGACCCTAGTCACCCCTTGTTCAGTGAGTTCAGGTTTCTCCCATCTGGTCGTAGATATAACCAAGAGATGTAGAACCAATAGATTTAAAACCGCATTTGTCCCTGCTGCTATCAGCCTTCTGAACGGAATTTTTATGTATTTTGTGTGTGAATGGTTTATGTGTTGTTTAGCATACAGCTTGTCCTGCTGGCTGTGCAACAAATTGCCCCACTGGGACAATAAAGATTTACCTTACCTTACCTAATATATGGGCTGTCTATTGTTACGTATATTGGATAAATGAAATAGATAAAATGTGGTTTCTCCTGTGGGGACTGTAGAAGTGCATATACTGTAATAAGATTTAACAATGTATTAAACACTGTGAAAACAAAGCCTTAAGCAGAGTGGAAAAGAGCACATATTCACACTGCATAAAAGCATAATTTGTAGAAACTGATGTTAATGAGAGGATGCTATTTTTGCATAGGCGGAAATCACGGGGAGTTCCACCCCTTACAAACCATCATATAATATAATGATATATAATTAGAATCATTGTGTATATAGTAACAATAACAGTAGCAATACAAACACAAATAGGGCAATAAAAGTGCGTTGTAAGTGTAGAAACATTTTGAGTCCCCCCACTCTTGCCTCACAGTGGTTTGGTCCACTGCCTGCTTTCCCTCACACAGGAGTCCGGTGGGAGAAAAACAGTTAAATCCTTCAGTAGTTGTGGAGCCCCAGTAATGTTAAGCAGGCTGGCAGAGCTGTTTTATTCACTTTGAACATTGGATGAACTGATTATTTTGTATTTAATACAGATGATGCTCAGTCATAATAAATTAATCATGAGAAAAAGTTACGATAACTGATTATTTTTCCATGAGCCCTCTCTGTTATTATAACATTACAGGCTAAAACATGTCTTAGGTGTGTGGAAGTTATTCACGAGAGTGAAGAAGACGCAACGCTTACTACATCTGCAGAGAAACACACAGAAAGAGATGCTGTGGCTATTGTAAAGCAGGGACCAGGTAAAGCAACAGTGAACACAGCTGTTGGTGACGATGTCATTCATACCATGGTGGGCTCTATCGGTAATTAACAACAAGCCTCCTACACACGCGGCTCATCTGCTGCTGTGAAAACGGAATCGCGGGTGAAAAACCAAACGCGAGTTCTTTTAAATAAAACTGCTGACAAATGAAGTCAGAGCAGACAGAGACAGACAGGTGTAGGTGTGTTCTTGTGTGTCTGACGGGGAAAAGCAAGATGAGCAGATTACTGTAGTTTGTGATTAAGCACAAAAATAAATTGGAGAATTAAGAAGAATTAAAATGGTGTGCAATTTATTTTCAACTCCTTCCAGTGAAAATCTTATTTTATAATCAATGTTTCATTATGGCCATACAATTGAGACTAGTGAGAATAGCTAACATTTATACTGGTGCTGATGGGGATCCTAATAAAAATAGATTTTTCCGATAAAGTTTGTGTATGCTGTCAATTATAGTTCTTAGAAAGAAATACAAAATCGAAATCGGATCAAATTTAGAATCGGCAGTAACTGGAATCAGCCGGGAAAAATGTAATCTCTTACTACAGCGATAATCCTGTATGTGAACCGATATTAGGCTAATACCATAGATCTACCTTTGTGTTGGGTTTTGCACATTATGATGTTAAGTGGCAGATCAGTTGGCTTGCTGCCGTTAATATATATATGTATGTAAGAGACATCCTCTATCCCAGAAGAAATCTAAATTACTATGTAGCCTAGAGGATGCAAGTTATTTAGGATAATATGACCGTGTGGTGAACCTATGAACTTAAGTCACACTTAAACAACTATTACTTTATGTTTTGGCCAGAAAAATAGTAGTAAGACTTCCCTCTGTGTACACGTATCCTATACAAGTACAATTTTGGCTGTATTTGTGTCCCCTTTAAAAGTTTCTCTTGAGAAATTTTATGTTTGTTGTCCCCCAAACTGTTAGATGAGATTTACGCCCATGTATTTATGTAGCCCATCTGTGGATGAAGTAAGCACACCATGACCAGAGTTTGGTTAAGGCTCACAACAGTGACAGTGTAAGGGGTCAGACTTATAACCGGAGGATAAATGTTGTCACTGACACCAGCCAGTGAATTCTAAAAAAGGGATAGCAGAGTTAGAGCTATGCACTGGTTAAAACCCAGCCTGCTGAATTTTGTTCTGTGGCAGGAGAGGACATTATTCATATAATAGCATTGTCCTGAGAGCTTGATCACCTAGTCTAAATCTTAATCTAACTGAGAAGGATTTAGAAAGCCCTTTTCAATATGGCATTACAAAAAGTAATATTCCATATGATTTCAGGACAATTTGATTAGAGTTTATATTGACAACTGATGCCCCTGTACTGGAAAATGTTTTATTTTTTCTAAGTGAAACACACAACCTAAAAGCAGGTAATTAAAACAGCAGTTGTGGTATAAACAGGCAGACCCTGTATTGCAGGTGTTATGATCTCTGAGGCTCCATGCAAAAAGTTAAAGCTGTAACGGTAAACATGCTCTCTTTCTTTGAATGCACACAAAGACACACTGCTACAAACGCATTATTGTTTCCTGAATAATTGACTTTATAGCATGGGTAAAATGTATTCGGTTTCCCATAATTTCCAGAATGCATTAACTACTGAATATCCATTACCACGATTAAGTCAATAACAGAATAATGCAGGTTCACAAAACATCCCAATTACTGAGCAGATGATGGAACTGGGTTTTTCATGTCACTTTTCTCCACATTGACCTTTAGTTTGTTTTTTATTATTTATTTCAAAAGGACACTCACAGAATTCATAGGACACACCCATTAGGGCAGTTGTGCCATTTACTGGTCTAACAAGGCAACAGGTCACTTTGATGACAGTCAATTGTGCAGATATTATATAATATTTTTTGCTTACTGACTGCTTTTGGATCATCTTGACAGTCACACACCTCCAGATACTTGATGGTGTGTTCAGTATAAAAGTCAAAGTTATAAACAGGTTTTTGTGAATACCCCCTGGGCACAGAAACACTGTGTCTGAGGATTGTACAATAGGCTGTCTAAAACAATGTCGTCTTTTAAATCACACCTTTAAACACAGGCCACTATATACACATCCTAGCTTCTGTCTGTTAGGGGGCAACCATAACACAAAGCAGAAGTTCTATTGTATTATTGTTATTTTTATATTATATTACTGTGTATAAGAGAGGTGTTTCTATTATTTAAACATTTATCTAACATTTATCAATGAGGGTAGGTCAAATAATAGAAACGCCACTCTGTATAAAACAATACTATTCAACAGCACAACAAACTACATCCTCATAACTAACCATTAAGTTGAGTCAACACCTCTGGAACAGATTAAAGCAGTCATATCCGCTTTTTGGGCTTTTTCCCTTTTTCCCTCTCCTTTATGAGTTATATACCTTTTTGTGCATGTAATAGGTTTGCAAAGTGAAAAAGCCCGAAGTTGACCATAAAGGGAGTTCCCATCTCCCACAGAAAACTCTACTCCGAACTGCCTGAATACAGCTTTGTAGTTTGTAGTCCAGCCTTTTCTTCCCCTTTCTTGTGACATTATAAAAAAACACACGTCATAATGCTCGCCAAGCGGCTAGTCAGGTATGCCCTCAAAAACACCGGTGGTAAAACACGAGATGCAGCACACAGTGACAAGACATCCGCCTGCTGCCTCTCCTCTCCCTTCCAAACTTTAGCTACCCTCCAGGCAGTCAGTGGACATAAAGTTGTTACTGTGATGCGGAGACAGAGCTCAATTATAACTTTATGGATGAAAGATACATTTGTTACAGATTAATAACTCACCACTCTGAAACTCGCTCCAGTCCATGTTGCTAAGCCAGTGAGGGGATATACATATGTCTGTTTACAGACTTTTCAGGACCCGCCCTATTCTGCTTCTGATTGACTCGTAGTCCTTACCTATGGTCCCCTCCAAAAGTATTGGAACGGTAAGGCAAATTCCTTTGTTTTTGTTGTTTACTGAAGACATTTGGGTTTAAGATCAGGGGGGAAAAGTGCAAGGTTTTATACTGGCCAAGTCAATCACCTGACCTTAACCCAACAGAGCATGCATTTCACCTCCTTAAGATGAAACTGAAGGGAGAAACACCCTGAAACAAGCAACTTTTGGAGGGGACTGTAGGTATTGTGCATATGCAACTGCCAACAAAGATCCTGTAAAGGCAAGATGCATCACTCCATAGCTAAAACGAAGCGTTCAACACGCAGGGTGAAAAGAGGAGCTGCAGCAATGTGCAGTATGACAAAACATGGTGTTTTTTGAAAATGGATCCATGTAAACCTGTTCTCGTACAACCGCTAAATAAAATTATGAACCTAAAAATGACCATAATATGAACATTTTAACTTAAAAAACTGAATATCATAACCTTCAAGAAGGCAGGATTTATTGCAGGACAGAAGAATATAAGGGGGACATTTTTGCTTGCGCATGGCCTGATATGACCTTCACATGCACGCCCATGACCTGTGGTGTATGAGGATACATGAGTGACATGCATGTCTGCTGTTAAAATGCATGGATGTAGCAGCCGTCCTCCAGAAGCACAGCAAAAATACCTGTCAAAATGTAGCGCTTGCCGTCCCACAGTCGCTGTTTGCTCAGCCAAAATATGACACAAAATAGGTGTACGTTGTCAGCGCCACTCCCAAAACACTGCTTTTTTAACAATATCTGTGCATTTTAACATTCATGACCATGTTGGGGGTCAAAAATTATATTCTTCTCAGGACTACCTAACAAAGCAACTGAGTGTATGTGCATCTACATGTCTAAATTGACTTGTTTCCTTTGCTTTAAAGGAACACACACCAATAAATGTGCTGTCATGCTCTCTGCTGCACACTAAAAAGAATATTATGTGTGGGAGAAGAGAATATAACTTCTGTGCATATTATTAACCTTTATACAGGCTTTATTGATGACTTGATAAGGCCCGTTTAAAGTGAATGAATCACTCTGATGTATGCATTCATTCTTTCTACATATGACCGAAGTGTGTTCTTTGTTACTATCTCTTATGAATCAAACAACCTCCATATTAACTGCCCATGACCTGATTTTTTTTTTTTGCTGTGCTCATTGTATGTGTGGGCTTTGCAGGCAAACCAGCTGCATACAGCCAGCTTGACTCTGGCCCATATAATTTAATGCCATTACTGGGCAGATTATAATGAAAACATGAGCATTTGTTTATACAATGAAATAAAAACTGACAAATGGCTTTCAGGATAAAGGATTGTAATCTTTATAATGCCTGAATCATTCTCCTTTTCACCCATCACTGCCACCATGCTGAATACTCATCATGTGAATAAATTTAAAATGGAGCAGGAATAATGCCATTTAAGACTCAATGCTTGTGTTGCGAGCGTACTGCTGCATGACTTGTGGCCTGTCTGTCTAGCCACCAGTTATGCCCCATGTCTCATCAGTGGCGCCTAACATTGTTCGCTGACTGTGACATGCTAAAAAAGAAAAGGGGAGAGATTGGTTGGGGGAATAATGCTAAATCACAAGTGTGGTGAATCAATTGATTTCAGAAGAGGAACAACACTGAATCCACTACAGCACTTAGTGTGAATAACAGCTTAAATTGACTGCGCTCCTTGCCTTTGGGGGTCTTGTGTGCATGCTTGTGACGTGTATGTATACCATGATGTGTGTTTTGTGTCAGTTTTATGTTTCACTGGTGTGTGTTTTATATGTCCTTTTCTCAACAAGAGTAAGAGTGTACAGTCACACTCACAGCTCTGAGAGGCTGCATTTAGACACAGTGGTGCTTTGAGCTAAATGAAAATGTCTGCATGCTCACAATGACAATGCTAACATGCTGATAATGACAATGCTAACATGCTGATAATGACAATGCTAACATGCTGATAATGACAATGCTAACATGCTGATAATGACAATGCTAACATGCTGATAATGACAATGCTAACATGCTGATAATGACAAGGCTAACATGCTGATGTTTAGCATGAATAATGGTAAATGTTTTAGTTTAGCGTGTTAGCATGCTAACATTTGCTAACAGAAAGTACAGCTAAGGCTGATGGGAATGTCCTTGGTTTTTAAGTTATCTGGTCATAAACTAAATAAAATAAAATAATAAAATTATTTTTAAAACTAAAAGTCTTGGACAAATTAAACTTTTGACTTGATGGAATAGAATTAATGAGAAAAAATATTCAATTGAATATTTTGTTGGTGGATATAGTGGCAAAGAGACAGTTTGCCCCGGATAACACTCAAAGCACCTGTGCTTTCTCAGTGGAGCACTGTTACAAGAGAATACTGCCTGTAACAGGATGGTCATTGTTGCCTTAAGGCTGTACTGACGGACATGTATCTTCTTCCTCTTGTGGTCGGAAGTACCTATCTAGAGGTGAAATCCCCTGCAGTGATTCTCTTATCTTGACTCGCAGTCTTTGCCGACAGAAGCTGCACTGCCTCAAGTTATTGAATGCAGTATAAAAGGTTGTAATACTTTTACAACCTACAGTTCAGCATTTAGTTCAGTTCAACTTTACTGTCAGACTTGGGGTCCATTAGAAAAACATACAACATCATTATAGACACACAACACCTCCTAAAAAACAAAGCACAAATACAAAAGCACAGAAAAAATGGGCGATTTTTAATTGTATAATGTAAGAATAAAATATAACTTTGTGGCTGCCAAAAGTGGAGCATTATTGTAAGTGCCCAACATCAGGGAAATTACCAATGAGTTCATCACATTGAGTCCCCAAAGTGAATGTTTAAGTTAGTGAGCCATGTGGTGCAATAACAACGTGGTGCAGTGGGATTTTAAACTAATTTTAATGGTATCATTAGCTTGATGAGTGATGTATTATATATGTATATACAAACACACAAAGTGAATGAATGCATCCTGTGTCATTAGTAAATTCTTATTCACACAGACATTATAACATACAAAAACTGTTTGTGGAGTCTTGCGGGGTTTGAAGTGGAAAGGTTTAGGAAAGTCCCGATACAGTAACATTTGGTCACTCCACTTCACTGTTTGAAGATCACTGACCCGAGTGGTAACCAGATCTCTTAGACTGCTAGCTGTAGTGCTTCAGTCAATCCACTGACTTATTTAACATCTCACAGGTCATGTCGCGTGACCAAGGTCATAAACAGAATTCGCACTCTGTGACATTGCAAGTAAGTACATGCGACATAGTGTGCTGAGCCATCTGGACACCCACAATGAGTGTCAAAGATGCTGTAAGAGAAGGTTGACCTTCACAACGGCAGTGCACTCCGCACTTGTCCGGGGCTGTTAGCCGGCCACATGAGCCCATGCATATTTGATGAAAACCTCACTCGATCTCTGTAAAAGTACAACAAAAAGTACATGACATGACGCACCTCCTCAAATTAGTCACATTTTGATGCTTTTGTGTCTAAAGCTCTTCATACATGTCGCCTTTGTGTGATTTATTGTATTCTTTGATGTTCTTAATTGACAGAGCAAATCTAGGCCCTTTAATAAATAGGCCAACTGCTGACCTAATTGTGTGTACTGCTGTTAGTGGATATGGGACTGGTGCTCCGATGAGAAGAGGAGAGGAGGAAATATGAATGATGCTTGAAGATGAAGAAGACAAGTGATGGATGAAGAGAAGTAATGAAGTCATCCGCAAAAGAGGTGAAATGGAGACGGAGGTGTGGTATGCAGTGGATGGCTGTCTCGGAAGTCTTGGTCACTGTGTTCACACATACGGATGTGCACACACAGGACCAAAAATAGCCAGGCTATTTCGACACTACCTCTGTAAAACTGACTTCAGGAGGAAACTGTTCTTCAGTTAATCTGCAGCCCTGACAGAAGGTTTTGTTAGGCAGAGAAAGAATGAGATGTGAGAGCATGATGTTGAACTGGTACCCTTCTGGTGATGGACAGGCAGAGTCTGGTGTGTTTATGTGTGAGAGGGAGAGGACAGAGGTAGTGATGTACACTCATGTACGTTTGCATGTTTGCATGTGTCCTTGCCTTGATGCATAGACTATGCGCATATGTGTCCGAGTTTTTGATCTTTTGACCGCTCTGTCCCAATTTGGCTGATTGTAAGTGGAAAGCTTTCATTTGTTCAAACCCATGCTCTGTTCTGAGCAAGCTAATGCCAGTGAGCTCTGAGGTCAGCCTCTGTCTCTTTTAATGCTATTGCTTTATTCCTCCTTTGTTCTCTCTGCACTCTCTCTTCTCCCTCTTTCTCCCTCTCCTCCTGCAGCTGCCACTGTCCTTGTTTTTGACCTATATAATGACCTGGACCATGTCCTGACACTACAAGGAACCATCAGATTTCGTCTCTATGCCAGCTCTAGCTCCACTCAGCCATCGGCAATGCGTTGAACATGTGGGAGTTGTATGGTTTCAAGACTGGATTTCATAATTCTTGCCTCATTGCAAGACCAAAGCATTGCTGTGTTTTAGGAACAAACTGCAGATTCTTACGTAGGCTTGATTAGTGTGAATTCTCTTTCCAAAAAAAAAAAGTCCTCAAAATGAGAGTTTGGAAATGATTCACCTGTCATCTTTGAGGCACCATTGCTCTAGCATTTGAAAATGGCAACATAGGAGGATTATCTTGGTGACAGTTGCTTTAGAGAATATTTAAACGCTTGACACTGATGTGACTCATGCCACCAAAACCTGTTTTTCTTCTGCAAAATATCATGGACTAGTTTACATGAACCTCACAGAACAATCTCAAATGACATAGACTGCCATACCTGCCTACATTTATGTTAAACAGGCAAGAAAAGAAAAGCACTGCCAGATTCTTGACTGAGGCTCACCTATTTTTTAGTCCCTTTTTACTTCTTGTCTAGTTGATCCATTGCAGCGGATTAGTTTGTTTTCATTTAAAAATGAACAACAATTTTTTGAGGCAAGTAACCCACTCAAAGCAAACTCCACATAACAACAGAAGAGGAAGCACTCAACTTCTCAGCGTGACATCTGCAACAGGATTAGCAAATTGCTGTGACAGTCTGACATTTGAACCCTAGGGTAGAGCTAGCTGGTGAAGTTGGGCCGTTGATAGTTGGCAGTGATGGTGTTCTGACAGTGCCTGTTAGTATTATAATAAATGTTTGAGCTGCACCGACAGTATCCCTGGAAGAGCCTGTGTCACGGTTTTTACGATGAGGGCAGATTTTAAAAGGATTGGCGGTTAATCCTTCAGGGGTTGCCCATTCTGTGAGATAATAGCTCACTTCAGTTGCAGCACTGACACTGCAGACTTGAGGTAGACATCTGTACCAGAGATGTGTTACGGACATGTACAGACTTACACACCTCCCGATGAATAATAAACATTATAAAAAAGCATTTGCCTAAGTTTGATTTGGCACGCAGACTATTTCAGATTTCACACTTTTTTTTGGTTTGGGCTTTTTGTAGTATTTCAGAAGAAACAAGCTGTTTAATAGCTCAAGTTTTAATCCAGTCCATGTGCAGCAATCCCAGAATATCAGATCTGTAAATCTACTGGCCTTTCAAAAATGCCTGTGAGACTTGAGTGTTGACTGTTTGTCTCAGTGACAAAAGCATCTCAGCCACAGTAACCATAGATGTGCAAAGTGCTTTGTTGCAGGTCTGGGTTTGACAGATACTAGAGTGTGATTGTATTGTTAATGTATTCTGGGGGGGGGGGGCTCTATCCTTTGCTGGATAAATATCAGTCTATTTTGTAGCTGTTTTTGTGATCTCTTGCTTGGAACATTTGAAATGTCAACCATATCAAAAAATTTTGAAGTTGCTAAAATAAGCAACATTGGTTTTATTCAGATGCTTTTAGTGTACTCTGCAAATTCCCAAAATCCATTTGTCTGATAAGCCTGAACTCATTCACCCTCCCTTGTCTACTCATAAGTGTGCTAATGCAGCATACCAGCTGTAGCCCTTGCTAGCCAAAATGGTATTGAGCCTGACCAGAACCTTTTCTGAGCACATATAGCAGTGAGAGGTCACACTGAAACTTGTTCAGCTCATTAGCATACGCTGCTACTCCTGCAGCAGAGCTGCGCTGTAAGCCTGTGAGTCAACTTCATTTAGTTCATCAAGTACTGACCTCATTTGGTGACTTATGATGTGTATTTATGGAGCATTTTGGAGGTTGAAATTTGGCTGTGGAATTTTCTGGTGGCAACGAGGCAGTGGCATCAATGGCCTTTCACCCTGAATAATGGTATCTGTGACAAACAAGGATGTGACATTCAGGACATCGTGTTTTTTTTCTTAAGCTGTTTTCCCTCTGTGGCTCTAATTACCTAAACTTACCCATGTAGCATTTGAAGATTAGCAATTGTTATGATATTACGACACAGACAATGAAATATTTAAAGAATTAGCTCATGTTTATATTCAGTTTTTTAATGTGCTTTAAATTTACATAATCCTCTGAACTGCTTCTGTCCATTTTACAGCAACTCTGTAGCATAATTATGTATTATTTACTTGTCAATTGTAATCACAGCACATCACTTTACAAAGCAGGGATGGGTTGCTGAGAGGAGACTTTGCATGCTGAAGCATTTGCAGGTATTGAGTTCTTAATATCCCGAGGTTAACTTTTTCTAACAGTAAGAGTCTGCGGAGCTAATTCCATGTAATTATGATTTTGTGCGCCCCAGGCCCAGTTTTGTGCTTTTCATGCTAATTTAGTTTGCTCTGTGTTTGCACAGTTTACACCTCCACACCAAATCTGGCAAAATATTCATGTGCCTTAAGTCAAAACAACTCAAAACAAGGTTTGGCAACTTTGTGTGCACATGGATTTGGGTGTACAATACAAATGTATCTATATATATTGTTAGTTTTCATTTTTATCACACTATTTTCATTATGAATGGTCTGTATGTGTACAGTTTTGTACACTCAATAATAGGGTATGAATTTACAGTATGCTTGAGTTGTGTATATAAAAGGACCAGCCTGCTATCAGTAGTTTTTTAAACACATACAGTAGGTTTCTGGCCATATTATAAATGGTAAATGGTTGCATTTACATACGATGTCTTATGCCTCTAATTAAAATGTTTGTGTTATCTCTACTGATAATTTAGAGTAGCTGGTGTTTGTTTCTGCCTTGTTTTGTGCCGTTCAAACCACCTTCATGGTAAACAAATCCCGACAGCACACAGTGTTCAGGATTCAACAACTGAGCACAATCACACTAATCACACTTTGTTGTTCTTAATTTTAATTAGACTCATTAGAAATTGAATTGCAAGTTGTAAGGATTTTACCCTAATAACTGGATTGTGAGGAGATGTCATTGTTACCGCACTGAAGGGCCTAAAAAGGTCTTTTTGTTTACATGTGTGTCGAGTGTGAGTGCAGCTGTATATTGACATACAGTATACTGATTATCTGTTACGTCGTGAGCATACAAAGCTCATCCTGCCGATGTGTTGTGATTGTATGAAGCTCACTTTGAAATGAGTAAATGATGATTCTTCTGGCCAAGCTTTACTATTTTCCCTGTCTCTACCTCTCAAACTATCTGCAATTGCTCTGTCCTCATCTTACGCTCTCTCCCCTCTTACCTCTTCCTTACTGCATTTTCCACTCTCTGTGTCCCTCTTCCTGACTCCCACTGTGTCGAGTGCCCTCTAATGCTCTTTATCAATGATGGGGCACAGATGCTTCCATCCATCTAGTCCTCCACTGTTAGCTGTTGAAAAATACATTTTGTTTCAGCCACACTGCCCTCATTCAGCGTTGGCACAGGCCATCCATTTTTGAGAATGTACATTTACCCACAGACGCAAGTAAGCCCTCATACACACACGTGCATGCACACAAACTCACACAATAAGTTATTCTTGGCATGAGAAGCCACCCACTGTCTGCCAAGCTGCAAGTTTAGATGACTGGATTTTATTTTGCACTGCAAAGTCATATTGGCAACCAGAAAACCCAGTGATCATCAGACAATAATATACTCAACTATGCATTTTACAATTTAAAGCAGCACCAATCAATATTTTTAGATTAACTTTGGATCAGACTGCTGTGTGTAATGTGAAAAGTGTCACTTGTAGTAACAAACCCACAGAGAATCATCACTCAACTGTACATTTCTCCTCAGCTCTATGAATTTTTTTGGCATCTTTCAGCTAATTGTTCGGATTATATGGCAGCAACTTTAATGTTGTGGTTTAGTCTCACTGCTCTGGTCAGCTTTTTTCCAGTCGCAGCAGTTGCAGCAGGCGGCTGTGTTCAGTAAACAAGCTGATAAACCCACTGTACACTATTTGCCCAGCACAGCAGACAGACAAAGTTAGCGACTAGCTGCAGCATTTAGCCGCTAAAGAGCCAGATATTTTTTCTTAGGAGTTGGACAAACAAAAACAGAGCTACAAGGGGAGTGAATATCAGACTTGCATTCATCAGATAGAGTCAAACATGACTTCAAATTAATGCTAATTTTGCTTTGTTTCTGCTGGATGTGTAAATAGGTAACTATTTGGCAAAATATCAACTTTATAAGGTGATAGTGTAGTGTTTGCAGCCCAGAGTACATCATATACAGTGTCAAACAGTAGAGTAATAATATATACTGTACTGCTTAATATATAAAACATTGCACTCATTTCTACGTCTGTCATCCAGCTGGTTGAAGGGGGAAACTGCGTGGTGTGATTTTGTAACTTAAACAGACACTCTGTTCTCTGCTGCCAATTATGAACTGAAACGCGGCGGCTTGCGTCCAAGGTTTCCTGCACCTGAGGGAGTCAATGAAAGAGGCAGCCACAGCAGGGCTTTACTTAAATAGTTTATTAAAAAATGTATTTAACACGTTTATTAATCTGATCTTGTTTTTTCCTTATTATCTTTTTTACTATTACCAGGCTGTATATTTTGACATGATGTGTGCAGGCTCGTGCTACCACAGAGAGTTAAAGTTGTTCTTTGCTTCACCACTACTATGAATTAAATATAGAAAGTTAGTGCTTAGGTTTCACATCCAATCTGGTGTTGGACAGTTAGTGTGGTCCTATCCATGGTAAATTATACACTGCAGTGGTTCGCACAAGATCTAGATGTATGCACTTCAGTGTGTGATAAAGCCAACAAACTCTGAGGCTCACTGTGCTGAGAGCCTTGACAGATCAAACCCTGACTGTGGTCCAAATTCAGTGTAAACATGTTACAAATAACAACTTTTAATGCTGAACCATTACCCTTTACATTTACATGTAGAGTCAATGCCTTAATTTTGATAGGTAGCTGTGAATGTCTCTGCCTACGGCTGTGAGAGTGACACATTGCAGGCCTGATTACATCTCCTCTACATGACAACTGAAGGCCAGATAATTTACTAGTGAGGAAACCATCTTTTTACTGAAGGTTTCTGCCATCTTCCCTGTTTATCTCTTGACTTTCTACTCCATGAAAGCACAAGGACAGCAATGAATATTTCTTTTCTCCCTTTGCCTTAAAAAATCCTAATATCCAATGCCTGATCAAAGGAATTTGACCTGGTGTATTTTAGATGTTACAAAAAACAATAGAAACAGCTACAAAAGAAAACAGGAAAGATAACAAGACGACTTGAATTACAAAAAAATAGATTGAGGTGTGAGTATAACTTGTTACAGGAGTCACCACTTTCCAGTCAAATACTGTAAATAAACTTTATAATTTTGACACAATTTCATCAATAAGTTAATATAACCTGTGATCCAGTTAAACATGGTATCTACCGCCTTCCGCACGCATGCGTGTGACCACTTTTTTGCAAAACACTACACATTTTTAACCCTGATGAATCTCTTTCTCTGCTGTGTAAATCAAGTGTGTTTACCATATGTGGCCATGGTAGGAATTAACAATTGAAAAAGGTTGTAAATCATCCAGAATATGTTGTTCTCTGTGGTTTAGTACTGCAGTCACACAGCAACTTCACCATCACTGTACATCAGGTCAAATCTATTCCAACCGAATCAAAGTAAATATCTATTCTCCATATGAAAAACCCAATAGCTGTTGTAAAATATTGACAAATTTAATCTAAAGAATATTCAACTAAGACCTTCTGTGACCTGACTGGAAATCCAAGGGAATACTAACTGTACCTAGATGTGTGAGTAGAAGCACATACCTATGCTCTACCAGCATCTGCACTTTTAGCTTTTCTCACTCCATCAATTTTTTATCAAGTCTGCAACAGTGCCTCCCTGTGCTTAAGGAGGTTGAAAACCACCTTTTTTTCTTTACTATAAACCAACGTTTAAAATGACAGGAAATCTGACTGTGTAAGCCGTATTAAGATTTATGGGTATATTTTAACTTGTTGCCAGTTTTACGTTGATTACGATATGATGTGTCAAATTGACATATTTTACGCTGATAGTATTCATCCAGATGGACTGCTGCTGGACGCATTTTGTGAGGCTGCGGAATTGTTTAGACATTAGTTATATGCTACCAGTGTTCAATAAAGCTTAATGGGTACCACCTAAAAATATTCTGCTATGGGGCCCTCCTACCTGACTTGTGAGCCATGTAAACAATTTGCCACTGCTGCACAGTCACACCTGACACTGCAGTGTTCTCACTACCACCTCTCCTTTAAAACAGTTTGTCTCTGTAATAAGCCTGAATGGAAACCTCTTCTAGAAAATACTACTGCTGAGTTGAATGGACCTCTGCACACTAACTCAATCCTCCACTGGGGTCTGAGCTGCTTGTATCTGATGCTGCCTGTAGACTGTCTGTGTTTTTACTGGCTGAGGCTGCCTGTATTTCACCTGGGTCTATGTGACCTGCTAAAAACCTCTGGACTAAGTACTGCATGTGGATCAGCTGTGCTTGTACTGGCTTATGATCCAGCATCTACTCTACTGACAAACTTCAGCGTAGCCCCTGTAAATTATTCATATCAATTCTTGTAAGGCATTAATGTTAGCAGCTGCTTCAAGACCATTCAAACTGGCTGCCCAGGTTTCCTTGAATACATTTTGAAAAGGAAAATACTATTTATATTATAACATGACGTGATGTTTATTATTTACTGAAAGATGTACATCCATATTGCCCAGTCTGCCCTGCTAATCAACATTTTAATAGTCAATGTGAATCCACTGCTTTCCATCTTGCATTAGTCCAGAGTTATAACCATAGGCAGAGCAGGGGGTGGTGGCTATTTGGGCTTAAGCCCCGAATGTTTTGTCAAAAGCCCCGGATCTTTTAGGTTTGAAACTTTGTTTCATTTCTCCTCCGTCTTTCTGCCTGGAGCGGCAAAACAACGGAGCAAAAGCTCTTTTACCGTGGTGGCGGTAACGTATCTTTCAGCTGGTTTGCTGACTGCTAATAAACACTAAAGAAGAAAAATAGAACTCTTGTTCTTCGTCGTTGTGATAGGGTGCTGTTGTCTGTGTTGTTTCACTGGCGCCCCCTCAGAGAGTGAGCGTGCTAGCTAACCAGCTGATGTTATGGAAAAAGTTTTTTATGCGGAGAGGTAAACCGCACAGAGAGAAGCAGCGTCAGACAGTTAACTGCGGACAAGTGCTTCAGGTTTGTGAGTCCGCAGTTGTAACACTGTAATTAAGTGACTGTATTGCTGCCCCCCCCCAAAGCCCACTGTGTGTGCCGAGATCCTGAAGCAGGATGATTATGCCGCTCAGCAGTACAGACACTAAGCATAGGAGTTGCCAGTTGTTATTGAGGCTACAGGCAAATTACCATATATGGAAAACCAGCTCTTTATGACATCATTAAGAGTCAAGAGTAGAGCTTTGGCCATGTTTAACATCTGTCACTGAAACATTATACATAAGACAGAAAATATAAGAAGCTTAATAAGTCTCCTTTAATGTGTGTGTATGTGTGTTATGCATTTTGTTAAACAGGTGATCAGCTAGGGAAGAGGAAGGACAGGCATCAGCTAGGGAAGAGGAAGACAGGCATCAGCTAGGGAAGAGGAAGACAGGCATCAGCTAGGGAAGAGGAAGGACAGGCATCACAGCGAGGGGCAGCAGCTGGATTAACTGCCCACTGGTGATCCAGGGACATTTCACCTGCTTTCACATTAAGAAATTAATGTGAAAGCAGGTGAAATGGAAGGGGGACAAGTAGAGATAAAAATGCGCTTAGAAGAAAGGAGTGAATAGAAGATGAGTAAAGGGAGCACAGATGCCAGAAGTAAATGTAAGAGAATAAGATATGAATTTAATATATTTGCTTTATGATGATATAAGTTTTATCAGTAGGGGTGAGTGAACAACGGCGGTGACCATAAAGAAGCTGAAATTCATAAAGTAAATTAGGGATGCAAACTAGTCCTTTTAATCTAATGGGGAGACGTTTGATTTGGATTTTAGTGTGCAAATGAAATGCTTAGTAATTATCCAAAAATCACATAGAAAAAGAGATTATTTGAAGATTTGATAATCGTTTTATAATACCATCGCAGCCCTCTGAATTGTAATCAAATCGAATCGTGAGGTGCTGAAAGATTCCCACCTCCAATGATGATCAGAAACTGTTACACCATATTTATACCGTACCTTGGTTATGCAATTTAAAAATAGTAACATCAGATAAGTTATGTCTACTTTTAGTTGCCAGGAGTGAAAATGAGTGATCCTCAACATTTGTTGTGTTTTGGATAAACTACAGCTGGAGAATAATTAAATCAAAAATAGATTGTAGGCTCTACAGGATTATTTTCCAAAGCAACATTCATCTTTTTCCCCAGATAGTGTATAGATTTTGGAGGCATTCTATCATCTAAAACAGCATGAAAAATAGTGCATTTAGCCAGCTTAATTGGAAAAAAATCTCCTCTGGTTGTAACTAAACCTTCACTAAGAGACAGATAATTATTGTCTCGTTTTAAAATGATGTGCGCCTATGAGGAGTGCCCTCACATCCGTGTGTTGTCTGGACTGGTCCCACTAATGTTGCTGCTTGAATACAATGGTCCGGCTGCGGACTGTAGCACGGCTCAGCTGTATGCCTGAGTTACATTTCGTGCACACGCTTAGGAGCGTATGATCACGCACGACGTGGTTTTCATTTTTAGTGTTGCAGTTTATAAACATTGTTGCACGTCGCCGTTTATCAAACGTAATAAATAGTTTCACTCTCATATTGTTCAGTCAGTCTGGCAAGAAACCAAGACCAAAACAGACCTAGTTGTGCTGCAAAGCTGGGTTAGCTAGACAGACAGAGTTTCCCTGCAGCCTGTCACAGTGCGTGGTGGTTGGCAGGGTTGAGCAGGTTGGAGGACCCAAATGCAGGACACGAAAGCCAGCAGGAACAGTTCAGAAGGGTTTTAATACAACAAAAGGCGAGCACACTTACAAACAGAGTGGCTGATTGACAGAGTCCAAAAACAACGGCTGTCCGACAGAAATCCAAAAGGGGTGAAAACCAGAATCCAAAAATGAGCAGGGTAGCAGGGTAACAGGGAGACACGGCGAGTAAGGCTGAAGACACAAGAACAAACTGCAACACTGGGTGACAATAAACAATGACCCAACAAAGACAAGAAAGAAACACCAGGTATATATACACAGGGACTAACGAGCAGGGTGGGAGCAACACAGGTGAAAGACATGAGGCTAACGAGGCACAAGCAGGGAGAGAGAGAGAGAGAGAGAGAGAGAGCACGGGAAAACAGAGACAGACATGCAGAGGGATCACTGGGGGTAACAGACATGACAAGGGTTACCGAACACTAGACGACAGACAAGACAAACCCCCAAAACCCAACAGACCAAAATAACACTAACTAAACACAAAAGTGCAAAACACGGCATGGCAGACAGGCAGAGTGTGACAGTACCCCCTCAAAAGGACGGCCCCTGACGTCCTAAAACAAAACATCACAAAAAAAACCCAAACAGGTCAAGCCGGCCCAGGGTGGGTGGAGGGAGGCCAGGCGGAGGGCCAGAAAAACAAAACAAAAAGTCTCAAAGGGCCAAATACCGGCAGGGCAAGGCAGTTCAGGAGGCCGACCGAGGCGAACAAAAGTTCAGGGGGCAGACCAGGAGGTCGACCGAGCAGACCAGGAGGGCAAAACAGTTCAGGTGGGTGTCCCGCAGGATGACCCATGAGGCCAGGTAGACCAGGGGGGAAACACAGTTCGGGAGGCCGTCCCAACAGCCCGGGCAGCACAGGGAGGCAACAATGTTCAGGAGGTCGCCCCGGGGGACGACCCAACAGGCCGGGCAGATCAAGGGGGCAACAGAGTTCAAGGGGTTGGCAGGACGGCCAACAGTGAGGCAGCAAACCCACTGGGGGCCAAGCAGGAGGCCAACGGCAAGACCTCTCCGTAGGTCGGCACCCAAAGCTTGGGTGCTCTGGAGGCGCAGCTGGGCTGAGGGCCACGGATTGAGCAGCTGGGCTGAGGTCCTCGGACTGAGCAGCTGGGCTGAGGACCACTGGCGAGACAGCTGGGCTGAGGACCATGGACCGGACACGAGGAGCTGGAGTCGGCTGGGCCACCAACTGAGCTGCGGTTGGTCGGACCACTGACGAGGGAACAGGAGTTGATCGGACCACCGGCAAGGCTGGTGTTGGTCAGACCACCGACGAGGGAACAGGTGCCGGTCGGGCCACCGACGAGGGAACAGGAGTCGATCGGACCACCGGCGAAGCGGGTGCCTGTCGGACCACCAACGAGGGAACGGGTATCGGCTGGGCCACCAACGGAGCTGGTGTTGGTCAGACCACCGACGAGGGAACAGGAGTTGATCGGACCACCGGCAAAGCAGATGCCGGTCAGACCACCGACGGAGCACGAGGAACAGGAATCGGCTGGGACACCAACGGAGCTGGTGTTGGTCGGACCACCGACAGGACACGAGGAGCAGGAATCGGCTGGGCCACCAACGGAGCTGGTGTTGGTCAGACCATTGACGAGGGAACAGGAGTCAATCGGACCACCGGAGAAGCGGGTGCCGGTCAGACCACCGACGAGGGAACAGGAATCGGCTGGACCACCAGCGGAGCTGGTGTTGGTCAGACCACCGTCGACGGAACAGGAGTCGATCGGACCACCGGCGAAGCAGATGCCGGTCAGACCACCGACGGAGCACGAGGAACAGGAATCGGCTGGGCCACCAACGGAGCTGGTGTTGGTCGGACCACCGACAGGACACGAGGAGCAGGAATCGGCTGGGCCACCAACGGAGCTGGTGTTGGTCAGACCATCGACGAGGGAACAGGAGTCGATTGGACCACCGGCGAAGCGGGTGCCGGTCGGACCACTGATGAGGGAACAGGAATCGGCTGGGCCACCAACGGAGCTGGTGTTGGTCAGACCACCGACGAGGGAACAGGAGTCGATCGGACCACCGGCGAAGCAGATGCCAGTCGGACCACTGACGGAGCACGAGGAACAGGAATCGGCTGGGCCACCAACGGAGCTGGTGTTGGTCGGACCACCGACAGGACACGAGGAGCAGGAATCGGCTGGGCCACCAACGGAGCTGGTGTTGGTCAGACCACCGACGAGGGAACAGGAGTCGATCGGACCACCGGCGAAGCAGATGCCAGTCGGACCACTGACGGAGCACGAGGAACAGGAATCGGCTGGGCCACCAACGGAGCTGGTGTTGGTCGGACCACCGACAGGACACGAGGAGCAGGAATCGGCTGGGCCACCAACGGAGCTGGTGTTGGTCAGACCATCGACGAGGGAACAGGAGTCGATCGGACCACCGGCGAAGCGGGTGCCGGTCGGACCACCGACGAGGGAACAGGAATCGGCTGGGCCACCAACGGAGCTGGTGTTGGTCAGACCACCGACGAGGGAACAGGAGTCGATCGGACCACCGGCGAAGCAGGTGCCGGTCGGGCCACCGACGAGGGAACAGGAGTCGGCTGGGCCACCAACGGAGCTGGTGTTTGTCGGACCACCGATGAGGGAACACAAGTCTGCTCGAGATCAGGCAGGCTGCTAGCAGCGCTAGCCGGCTGGGGATCAGGCAGGCGGCTAGCAGCACTCCTAGCAGGCCTGGGATCACGCTGGTTGCAGACGGGTCACTGCTGGTGACCTGGTCGCCTCCGATGACCACCACGGGAACCCGAAAAGATGGCCAGGCGACTCCCTTCAAAGGAGAACTCCGGGGGAAGCCTAGCCTCCAGGCTATCAGGCCATAGGCTAGCTGGTCGGGTCATTCTGTCACGGTTTGTCGTATGGAGGCAGGTAGTAGGACCCAAATGCAGGACACGGATAGTGCAGGTATAGTTCAAGGGGTTTTAATAAACAAACAAAGGCGAGCACACTTACAACTGAGCGGCTGATGACAGAATCCAAAAACAAAGGCTGTCCAACAGAAATCCAAAAGGGTGAAAACCGGAATCCAAAAATGAGCAGGGTAACAGGGAGACACGGCGAGTAAGGCTGAAGACACGAGAACAAACTGCAACACTGGGTGACAATAAACAATGACCCGACAAAGAAAAGACAGAAACACCAGGTATATATACACAGGGACTAACGAGCAGCAGTGCAAAACACGGCATGGCAGACAGGCAGAGTGCGACACAGCCTATACATGAACTTGCTCACATCAGACTTTGGAGAGAACACAAGTTTACCTGACTGCTGTTCTCGAAAGTCACTCTCATTGAATTATTTTCTCTTCTTGTGCACAGAAGGATAGTCCCTCTTAGTCCTCTCGTCATCGTTGTAAACACTCGCTTTCAACATAGACTCGTGTTTTGCGACGTTTCATATCGTTAACAACGCACCATTTCACATCAACCAGTAGTTTTATTTTGAAAGTGTATCCCGATGTTGCATATATATTATTGCTAACTTGACTGGACGTTGCAGATGTAGCCAATTGTTGCGAACTTGACCGTGAAGCCTGACATGTCGCCAAACAACGCCAGGGGGGCTTCACAATTTCACTGGGGCACAGCACATGGACACAGAAAAAAGGGTCTAGCAACGCCTATGGTAAAGGTACTTTATTTGTCACATACATATACATGTCACAAGAGTCATCCTTTGCATTTAACCTATCCCTGAAGGGAGCAGTGGGCAGCCACTGTACAGCCCCCGGGGCTCAACTCCAGATTGAAATGCAGTGTCTGGTCAAACGGCACTGACCGGAGAACCAACATTTTTTTGATGGTGGGGGAAACCTCAGCACCCAGAGGAAACCCACGAAGACACAGGGAGAACATGCAAACTCCACACAAAAAGGCCGGCGTTCAAACCCCGGACCTTCTTGCTGTGTGGGCCACTATTTTGCTTACAGATCCTCTAAAACAAAAACAATGGTTTAGAAAAATAAAGGCAGGACACATTGCTTCGCATCTGATTTAATTGAATTCTCATTTTAACAGGCTTTTCATGTTTACCCTAGGTTCAAGAAAGACACAGACGAAGAGAGAGCGAGAAAGAAATACAGAGGGAGGCAATATTAAAGCAATCTAAACCAGCCATGGGACCATGAATCGGGAGCTGCAGAAAATAAGCTCTGTGGTGGAGCTGCCTTCACACTATTGCTATCCCATTGCTATTGTCTTTCCCTGTAACCCCCTCCCCCCGTTCTCCATTAGCATCACCCAACTGGATGCTGTCTCCATGGCGATTCTTATGGGTCTCTTTGGCAAGATCACCTTCACCAAGTCACCCAGAGACGAATGAGGAAGGAAAATGGGAAATAGAGGAAAAAGGTTCAATTTTAAGACAACGATGAAGCGTGTGCCTAATGAGCAGAAAATGAGAAGGGGAGAAAATTAGGGGTTTGGTTGTGGGGGAGAGAGACATCAAGAGAGATGGAAAAAGACGGTGGAAAACAACAGAGAAGAAAAGCAGGAAAGGGGGAGGGGTGCAAAAACGAGCCATACAGCCCAAAGCAAATCTCATGGTTGTGTTGAGGCTTATCTTGGAGAAGCATGCTTAGTGATCCCAGTATGTAAAAAAGTCCAGCTAAGGAGTCCACTCAACTCCACACACACATGCTGCCTTGGATGAAGTTCCAGATCACCTGGAAGCAAATCACTGGATCCATGTGAAGAAGCCAGCTGGCAGCTGGGATAACATGTTTTTTACACACACTCATCATTGCTCCTCATTTGCTTCACTACACCTCACCTCCATCTGCCGTGGAATAGCCATCCTCCTCGCTAAAGATCACCCACTCTGACTCTACCTGACTGCAGCCCTGGCCTGAACCCCCTGCAGAGTGTGCTGGAGGTGGCCTTCGCCTGGGGCCATCAATATTTCAGGCTCTCTCAGCGCTATCGCTCATGGGGGTACATGGGCCGCTCAGTGCCCAGAGGGAGGTGCTGACAAAGAGACAGAACAGGAGGGAAAAGGTTAGAGCTGGAGACTGACAGAGATGGGCATGATATGGGAAACCTGTTTTCTTTTGTAGCTGTTTCTATTATTGTTTTTTGTAACAATCTAAAATACACCAGGTCAAATTCCTTTGATGCGAGGGAGAGAGAGGTGGAAACATTGAGGGGGTTGAATGGATATGAGGAGAAAATGATAGTGTGCATTATAAAAAAGAAAGAAAGGCCAGGGTGAGTGAGTGATAATTTGGTTGATAGAAGGTGGGAGTTTGTAAAAACATAATTTTTCTGCTTTTGTTTTGCGATGGATGGCCGCCGGATTTGTCAAGATTGTTAATGTAGCCGTATCAGTGTTGCATGATGAACTGGAGAGTTAATCATGGAAGAGACAGAGCAAGAGAAGAGGGAAAGAGGGAAATAATTGTGATGACGGTAACGATCTGTGTATTTATGACTCCGAAAATCCATTTGCTTGAGGAGAACATTAAGCAGTTAATTATGTATTGAAAACGAGGCAATAACATACAGGGACAGATGAGAATACAGGGGAGAAGAGACAGATGGACCTGTGGATGGATAAAAAAAAATGGATGGATAGATAGATGAGTGGATGGATGGATGGATTGAGAGGATGGTACACAAGACTTTGATGCATATTCTATCTGACTGCTGATGACAGAGAGCCTCACCCTTGCGTCTTTTTATTCTCAGCGCGAAAGACTGAACCGAACTGTTGCCACGACTACAGCTGTTGCCACAATGGTGGTCATTAGGGGTCGTTACCATAGCAAGAAGGTTCCCGAGGGCAATCAGAGGAGAGAGTGATGGTCGATACATCAAGGTTCTTCATGGGATATAATGGCTAAGCAATAATAATAGTGAGTTACAGTCCACTAGCCAATAAGATGTTTGCATTGATTAGAAAAGAAACTTAATCTTTTATTGACCTGTGAGCCTATGTGGCTATAATGACAAAGATTGTAATTTCTTGAAGGTATGCACATTATTCACATTAATCGTATTATTCCCGGTAGTCCATAATTCAACTGCACATTTACAGTAGGTCAAAACATGTGATGCCATGGCAATATATTTTATAATAAGTCTATAAATAAAAAATGTCAGCAATAATAAATGTCAGCATGCTAATATACTTAAAATGATCATGACCACATGCATTTTTTTAGTTTAATGTTGACCATGTTTATCATTTTTAGTTTGTGTTAGCATGCTAACATTTGCTAATTATCAAAGTACAGCTCACGATGATGAGAATTTTTTGCAGGTAGTTGGTCGTAAACCACAATATTAAACAAATGAATCTTTGCAATTCATCATGATGGAGAAATGAATGAATGCACAAAATTCTTTGTGATATTTCACTCAAAACCAGTCATGTAAATACATTATATGTTTAATGGTGTAATCCTCTACTTTAGTTATTGTCCCTTTTGTTCTCTATCTAGTGTAGGGCCAATTTTACAGATGACTAAACATACAGTTGTGCATATTACTCTCTTTACAGCATGATCATTTGTCAGCAATGATGGACTAGTTTTAGAAGTTAAGTATGCCAGAGACAACTTATAGGGGACAAGAAGTGGAGCATGAAGTAGAGCAAGAAAGTAGCACTCACAGAGCAAAGCTAAACTAAAGCGAGTCACTTGCAGTATTCCCCCTGGAGTCAGCTTCAGTCACACTGTAACAATGACCAGTAAGATATTTGACCACAATATGGATGACTAATTATGGGCTCTTACAAGGATGAGGAAACACTGAGTGACCTCTGGCCTGCAGTTTATATTCCCCCAGAGCAAAATGAGTGTTGTTGCTTTGAGGAAATAGGTTTTACTGATCTGATTTCAAACTGTTGTTATTATAAGGTAGTCATTCAGTGACAAATAGAATATATAGAAGATCCTGTATTACTGCTTCCCAATAATTTTAAAGTCTGTTCCAGCTTCTCCCACAGTGCTTTCCAAAACACTTTGGAAGGTGACTGTCCTTATGTATCACATCTGATCCCTGCATGATTTTATCAGAGGCTATCTCCTAGCCATGACACACCATGGTGGCTCTCGGCAATTGGTTACCTTTGAGCACCCTTGCTGAGGCTGTACTCCTGTCACTGATAGAAGAGGAGAGCGGGACAATGGGTAAAACCTCCACATCCAGTGTGGATTATGGGGGCACTGCTCCCTTGGTGTATTACCTGAGTCTGACTGTGTTTATAAAAGCCCCTGCTGGGAAATAGAAAAGGATGACAACGTGCAGACATTTGATAGAGAAGTGTGCACTTTTGTGTGTGAGAGCACATACTGTAACAAAGTACAAGAAATGGAGAAAGGGGAATATGATGTCATGTTTGTTCATCTGAAAATAGACATAATCAATAACAATAGCATCGATCTGTCAGTGGAGTAGTCACCGTTTTCTTTGTACCTTTTGTAATATGTGAGTGTGAAAAAGAAGGATTAAGGATATTCTGTTTCATTTACAAAGCACCTTGGTCAGTCAGATCAAAGCAGGATTGTGAGTGATCGACTGTGAGTGTTTGCAAAAAGATAGAAGGAGCGAGAAAATCAGACAGACTAAAAGACATGGGTGCGCAGGGTTTATGAGAAAGCAATTAGACAGAGTGGCAAAACAAAAATGTCGGCGGGTTAACAGGAAGAGAAAGGAGAGGTGAACAGAGACAAGCGGCTGATGAGCAGCAGTGTGGCCTGTAGTGATACAGTTAGATGTTGCTAAGAGTGCCTCAGACAGCAGAAAGTGTGTCACAGGAGAGCTAGGCTAATGCAAAAGGCTAATGTTGCCTCAATGAGCCCCTGCTGCATTCAGACCTCCCGGTCAGCACTTACTGTCACTGTTTGCACAGAAACCATAACAGCGTGAGCCACACTGAAGGGCTTAGCTCGTACATGGGTAAAAACAGGCCTGCGGTCAAATTCTGCTGTGAGGATCTATGCCAGTCAGTAATTGCTGCTCAGTCAGTAGAAATGATTTCTTCTCCTCAGATGACATTAAAAGCACCAGAGGTTGGCAAGGAACCAATATTCAGAAAACAAATACCAAAGCTATGTGCACTTTCAAGGATCAATAAAGCATTGCCAGAGTTATTGACCTCAGTATATGCAGTGCTACTTACATAAGAATTATATTGCAACATATTGCTTTAGACTTAAAGGGACCAACAAGTGTTTTTCTAAGTTTTTGAAAAAGTTAATTGTGGATCACTAAGCTTTTGTTTGGTCGTCATAAAAATATTTCTGGGAAACGCATTATCTTATTTATCTGTTCTAGCTAAGTTTTGACAGTACAACCTGATTTAGTAAATGACAAGTCTGAAACTAGTGAGTAGTTACAAAGAACTTTACACACAAAGTTATTAATGGATTGACTTTACTGCATTACTTTGCCTGCTTTCTTTACTTTTACTTGTGCCATTGCTACATGTAGATGCATCACACCCACTAGCTGTTACAACCCTTTGCAGTCAATTGAAATAGTTTTCATGTCAGTTAGCCTCATTAACAAGGCCCGGGTCCCCCACTGACACTCTCACACTTCAAATAATGCACATGTAAATATCACTTCATTTCATATCATGCACGAACCTGGCACATTGCACATATTTGTTGTTAATTGTTAATCGTTGTTGTTTTATTGTTGTTTTTATTTTTTTATATTGTCAATTTCTATATTTATGCACACAACATCCTCTTCCGTTGCAATACGTCTGCACAACACAAACCAGAGTAATGCGTTGTTCTCTCTCTGCAAATAGTAGTATTCTTATGTAACTTGCATTTGTTTATTGCATATTTATATATTTCTACATCTATTTATGTCATCTGTATGTATGTCTGTGTGTAGCACCGTATCACCAAAGCAAATTCCTTGTATGTGTGAAACACATACAAGGAATTGGCAATAATGCTGATTCTGATTCTGATTCTGTCACCCCCTTCTTTGTGTACATTCTGGTAGAACAGGATAGAAACAATTCATAGTTTTCACGTGACATCACATTCGAAGTATAACGCTCCCTTGGAGGGCAAAAAAGATGTTATTTTCCGTCATCCCGCCAACCAGGAAGCAAGCGATACACTGTTACTTTGAGTTACTTTTGCGTTGCCAAAATGCTGGATGGTTGTTGTGCTTTCAGATGCACTAATTGAGGAGGAGACAAGCCTGGGCAGTTAGGTGAGGGATTCCCCACAAGGTAAATACAAACATTACCACAGTTTAGCAGCAACAGGGACCTGGCGGTTTTTAACGGTAGAAATGCTGCAGCGGATGCTGTAACGTTATATGGATCAGAAGTGCCCAACACTGGCAGTTTTTGTGTTCATATCTTTCTTTTTCTTAAGTTGAGAGGTGATCCAAATAAAATTTAACTGCTTTTGCGGCTTCTCTACAGGGGAGTCGCGGTATGAGCCGCTATGTTGGTCTGTTGTTTTGCCCTCCAGGTCACTGCGCATGTCACGTGACTGAAAGCTATGAATATGGTGATCTGATCAGCAAACATTGTTCTATAGTGCCTCTAGTGGTCAAAAACCTCACAAGGTACCTTTAATGTAAGGCTTTGCTGTGGAGTGTTTAAGGCCTTGTTCAGACTGTCAGACCAAATCAGTTTTTTGGCATATCCTGATTATATCCAGGTTGATTAAAGAAAATCTAGATTCATTCACATTTGGAGGTGGTTTGAAAAGATCTTTCAGTCGGATTTCTAAAGATGGGTCTCAGTCCGGACGCTCCGGATGCTCAAATCGGATTGAAGTATTGCAACGCGACACACAACGACAGCGTCATATCCAGAGTGATGGAGTGCATCAGAGCGGCTGAGCAGAATCCATGCTGGGCGCTGTCAAGTCACGTTTCAGAACTCCTCCGTCACTGAGTTTGTCTGGTGCAATGAAAGAGTTCTGCACCCCAACTTGACAGCGTGATTGTTTGGTGGGTGAGCTGATGAATCTCCGTTTCTCATACTTCCGCATTGGAAAGCCACTTTACCAGCATACGTAGTTACTGTCGGGTTACTTACCCTTGCAGATAAGTTGCCAATGTCTGGATACACAAATCCGATCTGATCACTTGCAAATAACAGTGCAGACAATCTGTCTTAAGGAGAAAATCTTTGCTTTTTTCTTTACATATTTAAGATGTTGGTCTTGTTTATGCAGTTTGCATTATCACTCTGGGAAAATGAGGCTCATTACTGCTCCAGGCTCATGAATACTACAGGCGCATTAGATTATGGCTGCAGGCTGCCAATTATGTTTCGGGCATCATTTTGTGTCTCAGAGGATAGGTAGTTTCATTTGATTTCTAGGAGCCTTTCTCATATAAAAGAGGGAGTTGTACTAGTATTAACTGAATCACACACACAAACACACAGATCTGAACTTACTGCAGTATACACATACACACATGGACCACACAGTTGACCTCTGGCTAATGAAAGATGAACCCAGTGGCAAAGCCCAAAATGATGCTAGGAGTGTTTGAGGTCAGACATTTAGCCTGCACCAGAGCCTTGAAAACCCCCAGGGAGCCGCAGCCTCTCTAATCAAGTAGAGGTCAGGTTGAGGTCAGTTAAGGTCACTGATCAGTCGGTGGCACACATCCAGTAACTACCAGATATTGACACTGATGGTCACCATGTGGAGGAAGATAAGATGGGCAGAATACTTTTCACTGAAATTAAAAGGCCTTTACAGAATATTATTTCATTATTATTTTCTTATTTAAATATCAGAGAAAACACAAAGCAAGTTTAGTTTTAAAAAGGAAGTTACCTGGCTGCCTTCAGATTTGTTTGCTTACTATAGGCTAAAACTGCATTTTGACTAGTATTTTGGCTAGATTGTGAAAAACACACACTAACACAGAGTTGTGACTGCGCAGCCAGTCAACTTCGGTATCTAGTTTTGAAAATCAGTTATCAGCAACTTTGAATCAGGCTGAATCACTAAATGCATCCAGGTGTGATCGATCAGGGGGAAAAAAGACTACAGAATGGACAAGGAATAGTTCTGTTCTTCAGAGGATGTCCTATACAGTGTAGTAGGTTCAACTGAACAACAGCAGTCCTCCACAGGGAATAATCACTTTGGTATTTCTGCTTGTGTCGCACAGACATTTGTCACTAGAAATAGTCTACTGCTTTGCGTCACACCAGGCTGCAATGGATGTAGGCTATAATATTTAATGACAGAGTGCAACGGCATTCTAAAATTAGGCTCTGTTATGTGCTGTCTGTGGGATGTTTGCCCCTAAAATGCTCATCATAAATCAAATATGAAAAAATACCGCCTCACATTAAACTTGTGAGCATTAGCTGTTGGAGACATTGGCTTCTCTTAGTAAACGTTTGTCCTGCACTCTGATGTCTGCATATCACCTCCTGGTATAAACATATTTAAAAAGACAGAGCAAAAGCTCAGAGGGCTACCTGCTTTTACTGTAATTTGTAAAGCTATGCCTTTTTACTGTTAGTGAACAATATCCAAAATCATGTTTTGTAAGTGGGAAAATGGTACTGCTGATTCATGATATGGTTTCCTGGAATTGTAATGCCTTAGGAAGCATTTTTCTAATCTTATCTGTCCTTTTTAATTGAAATGCTTTATCTCTCAAGATGTGCCTGTTTGCCTATCTCGAAAATTGATTTTGCAAATAAATGAAAAAGTTGTCAGGACAATAAGCACTTTTGAAGACAATGAAACACATTAATAGAGTGCTATAATAATTTTGATATTCACAAACTCATAAACTATGCAGGCCAGTTCAAATCCACTGACACAGCTTTTGCAGGCATTATTAACCTTTAGAACAATTTAGCATGCGTTTTCTGTGTTAGACGTTGACTGTGAGACACATTAAATGTGATTTGTTGTGATTACTGAAGCTGATGAGCCGTCTTTGTGTTACAGGACTTTCTCCTCTCTGAGCCTGCTCTTTCCTGACCTCAATAAGAAACTCTTCAATAAGGTACAGTGCACTTGGACCTCTTTGTTTCTCGAACCCTCAGGATTATGATATTCTTTCTTCATTTATTGCCATCATTAGCATCTTCTACCCAGTTGTCACCGGGACTAGAGAGCCAGTACTAATGAGACAGTGGCCTGCTTGATGTTGTTGCTGGATATGTTGAAACGGCTGATCTGCCAGGAGAAGCTGCTAATAGGCTACAGAAAGACAGCATGCCTTGACCTTGTATAGACTGAACTACGATGGATCCTGAAGGCATTTAGACTGAATGTGTAGCTGTCAAACAGAAAAACAGTATGAGGTTGTGGGAGGCAGAACTTGTCCTTTGTGCAGACTAATACATCTCTGAGGGCTTTTGTTTGCTCAGGCAAAAAACTGATCAGAATAGAAATGTCATTGTATCTGATGTTAAATAGTTTGAATGCAACATGCATACAGTAAGTGTACCAGTCCTGTATTGTTGCATGGTTGAAAGGGCATGTTTTGTCATGCAGACGCATGCACAATGTTGCCTGCAGAGCAGTGAGGGCTGATGGAACATAGCCTCGATTCTCAGCATCATGAGTGTCCTCTGTGGGCTTCCCTGAGGTACAACACTGGACTCTTGATTTCACACTGGATTAATTTCATTCTGAACACAAATCTCTGATGTGATACTATCCATAGGAGCACACTGTCGCTCATTCTGTGCAGCAGAGAAGCATTGCAAAGGAGCATGGGTTTCTTTACGTATAGTATATAGCCACTTGTGCTTTAGATATGCAGGCAAAGAATTCTTAGGCATCTTTCCTTTTACAGAGACTATAATGGCTGAAAGTAAAATCAAGTTGTATGAGGCAACAGTCAAATATTCATATAATGTTGTGCATAAAAAAAAATAAGAAACAGTGTTGGGAGGAGCTACGATTGTGTACTTTGTTGTTAAATTTCCAGTCACATTGATAGCACCTCCTTGATTTTTGTACTCAGAGAAACAAATCAATATCCTTTCTGCAGCATTAGTGATTTTTTGCTCCACTGAGCTGCTCGACATATGAACAAAACAGTGACCCATTCATCAGGGCACACCAAAAACATCAAAGGGTGAAAAGTTTAAAAGCTTAACTTTTTTACAGTCTTGGATACAAAAAAAAACACTTTTAATACATTCTATAACAAATGTTGACCAAATATTGATTGGATCAATATTACCTAAAATAAAACTACACTGTGGGGAACAATCATACATGGACAAGCGTCTGAGAGCATAGACCCCTAGTGAAATAGAAAGTCACTTTTTCACCCTGTTGACTGGTTATACATTTACTTCCTGGGTAGCAATGGTGAATGTATACCTCATGTTGTAATGGTGACCATGAGTATAAACTTCCACCAATAAAACCACCACAGATTTTTGCAATGCCTGAAAGTCGTTCATATTTTTGAATGATCCCTTTACACATGTTATGTTTGAATAGTCTTTTCATAATGGAAAAACAACACAAACAATAGAGATTATTATTATTATTATTAAGCAATATCAGAGATAAAACCAACATGACTACTATATATTACTTCACTAAAATCTTTTTATCATTCAGCCATTTAATTTCGTATTCATTTGTATTTGATAGGGTTGATGAAAAGTGCTTTATGTTTTGTATCAAAATACTTTAATGTTTTGTATTTTGTAATTTAAAAATACTGTAAAATACTTTGTGAAAACTCTGTGATAAGATCGTAAAAATGCTTCCTCTGATTGGTGCTTACACAGTAATTTGCCCCGACTTGTTGAGATCAGAACAGAAAATTGTTCCAGACCCAAACAAGAAGGTCAAAGGATCAGAATCAGAATCAGCTTTATTTGCAAGGTATGTTTACACATACGAAGAATTAGACTCTGGATTGCACAATGCTCACAATGTGCTTACTTACAATACAATAATAATACAATAATACAATATTAAAATCACACACAAGCTACAGTATATACATATACACATATATACACACTATAAACAAAAACAGTATAGACAGACTGCACGAGTGCAATGAGCAGAGTGCAAAGGATGCAGGAGTAAAGTTATTATCATTATTATGTACACGTCAGAGGTGGATTAGATATACAGGTACACATGTACACAGTGTGATGGAGCATAGTGCAAAGGATGCTGGAATAAATAAGTATTATATGCAGGTGTTATTTACTTGAGGTAGGTGGATTTTGTATACAGTATATACAAAATGACAGTATGAACAGCTCTGAAATAGAGAATGATGAATAAATAATAAGTGTTAGCCAGTAAACAGATGGCTGATTAGAGACAGAGTTACGGGGTTATTGCACAGGAATTGTTCCTGACACTGTGAGTCAGAAATCAGCTGTTCATCAGAGTGATGGCTTGTGGGAAGAAACTGTTCCTGAGTCTGTTGGTTTTGGTGTACAGTGCTCTGTAGCGCCTACCAGAAGCTGGAACAGATTGTGTCCGGGGTGAGATGGATCTGCAGTGATGTTTCCTGCCCGTTTCCTGACTCTGGAAATGTATAAGTCCTGAATGGAGGGCAGGTTGGTACTGCTGATTTTTTCTACAGTCCTGACTGTCCGTTGTAGTCTGTCCCTGTCCTTTTTGGTGGCAGATCCAAACCAGACAGCGATGGCATGCAGAAGACAGGATAGCTGTGTAAAAGTGAATCAGCAGCTCCTAAGGCAGGTTGAGCTTCCTGAGCTGGCGCAGGAAGTACATCCTCTGCTGGGCCTTCTTGATGATGGTGACTGTGTTGGGCTCCCACTTTAGGTCCTGGGATATAGTGGATCCCAGATACCTGAAGGATTCCACAGCAGACACAGGGCTGTTTAGAATGGTTATGGGGGGCACCTTTGGAAGAGCTGTCTCACCTCCTCTTCACAGATCATGAGTGCAGGTGAGGGGTCAGCGAGTGGAGGTGACGGTGAGGCAGTGGGGGAAGATGATTGTTTGAAGATGGTGTTGGAGCGGAGGAGAGGTGTGACTGTGGGCTTCTCAAACCTACAGTAAAATCCATTCAGCTCGTCAGCCAGTCGTTGAGTACCATCAGTGTTGGGGGATGGTCTCCTGTAGTTAGTGTGTGTCTGCAACATTACTTTATAATTCCCACAAGATGGTGTAACTTGTTAAATGCACACAACTGTGCCTTATTGTCATTAACAACAGTGTGCTGCAACACAGCAGATTGTCAACTTCTCGTGTTTGTTGTAGCTCAGATGATGAAAAGTAGGCCTTTCATTACCAAACACCAAGTAACTAAATTAGAATACAATTATCAGGCATTAGCAAAATGTTAGTTAAACATTACAATGTTGGTTACTTAAAAACTAACCTTATTCTGGGGATCACAGGGATGTGTGAATATTTGATCTGTTGGTCAGCTTTATTGCATGACTCATGCAGAGAAAAGTTCTCAAACATTGTCCTCTTAATCAACTGTCAGTGCACTGGTGAAGGGACAAGGGATCAAAAAGGCTCATAGATAGAAGTGATTTCATTTCACTTTCACTTTATTTTGATACACTTAAAATTAAGTTATTGTGTATCTTATTTTAACTTTCCCCATACCTGGTAGCAGCAATCCACAGACAGAAGGAAAACGACAGTCAATGAGAGATAGAGAGAGAGAGATCTATGCTCCTCACCTTGCTGAAAATATAAATATTACATTTTATTTGTTTGTGATGACAGTTTTCTTTAGTTTAGTTTAATGTGCTCCAGGCACTGAGGATCTGTGATGCATTCCGTGACCCTTTATCGACCCCTGATCTGCTGGAACCCCACCCAATTGCACTAAATATTAGGATACTAATATCAAGTGCCTCCCTGCACACCCTTTAGTACTCTTAAGGAATTTGAACTTAATTACTCACCCGGACGGTCCAGACAGTATTGTTGTATAAATGCATTTTCACAAATAAATGGTCATGAAAAGCACCGTCATACATCGTATTCCATGTTAATGTTAATTAGATATTAATGTGTTTAGATGGTGATAGTGAACGTGAGTTGCATTGACGACATTCCAATTCATTGTTTAATTTTGAGTGTAGCACTGCATATGCATAAAACATTTAATTTGAAATTCAAATGATAACATACATGCTAATTATGCAGTTTCTGTCTGTCTTAGATAACGTGTATGTATTTATCTTGCGTTGTTTATGTAAAACATTTCAGAATGTGAGACTGCAAGGGCAGAGCCAAAGGAGTGTTTGTAATTATGCAGGAGAAGCTATACATAAGCGCATCAAATGTTTGTGCTTTTAAACTAAGGTGAGTTTACTGTCAACATGCACGGTTTATCTTTTTTTTCTTTTCTTCTTTTCTTCTGCTGAGAGATACCTTCACATAATACTGACTACCAGAAATATCTATTTTTTCTGACAATATGACATTGTAGTACATTTGGTTAATTTCTTCACAGCTTGAAAAGTATTCATCACTAAATGCCAAAGAGACATGCTGTCCCCAAAGCTCTGGTCCCATTGCCTTCATTCAGCCCACAATCAATGTGTTCTTTTCTCTCCTGAGAGTCATAGTGTTGCATTTTATCCATGATGAATTGTTGATGCTATTATGTTTCACTTTAATATATCAAGGGAGACTTTTCTAATTCATCTTCAGCACACAACAAAAACAATGCCGTTCAACTGTCCAAATGAATTGTTTGTTACTTTGCTAAGTAAGCCTATCATAGTGATTGTGATCAGTAAAATAAGCAAAATATCTTCATATTCCTTGTTTCCAAAGGTCAAGATTTTGTCTTCAAATTGTTTGTTTTGTCTGACCAACAGTGCAAAAACCCAAACATATTCAGTGATATAAAAGGGAAAAAAGCATGTTTGCTTGATGAATGACAATGGTTCAAAGATTAATCGATTTTCAGATTTTGTTGTTGATACATTTTCTATCTGCTAATGTTAATAGATTCATCGATTCCTCATTCCAGCACTATTACATCAATATATAACATATTACATTTAACTGTTAATAGCATAGGATCAAACTGTAAAAATAGCATGTAGCATTACATAAACTTGATTTGATTTGATTTGATTTGAAATCTTTATTTCGAACATGCAAGAGAAAGTATATAAAAAATAACAATAAATAAAAAAAAAATATATATATATATAATTAAATAAAATACAACAATGTTTAAAAACAACAGATGAGCAGCAAACAAAGTACCCTTCTTTCCTGTGTTAACATACTTCTATCACATGTGCAAAAAGGAGTAGGAAAAAGTAAAACTTATGTACTCCTACCTCTTTAATTCTTACATTCCTCCAATTTACAATATTTATATTTATTATTATTATGTTGTTATATAAATCCAGCAAAAAATACAACAACAAAAAACTAAACTAAACAACAAACAAAAGACAAAAAACAAACATAAACAAAGGAGCACTCCTACTTTTACTACAGTGCTTCTCGATACCTCCTGAAAATAAAACTTGTCAAAAGAAAAGTATGCAAATGCTGATAAATTCTTTGCTTATCCATAGTGTACAGTGTCTAAGACTTGTATTGCTAGTATTTACACTCTATGCCAGAAATACTTTCAAATACTTTTTTACTCCCTTACTTTCTCCTCTTGTTCTAAACTTGAGTTGATTACACTCTAGTTTGTGACTGTGAAAAAAATGTGTCTCCCAGCTGTATACAGAAAGGCCAGGACCAAGGCTGCAGCTCTGCAGAGGATTTTTCTCTCTCGTGAGAGCACTTTGTTCCATTAATTTGCATAGAGGTATTGGCTTTGCTTTAATGAAGTTTCAGCACAACTCCTCATGCAAAAACTTGTTTCTAGAATGCTAAATCTACCGTGGCCAAAAGGACAAAAGTGCTGACACAACTGCAAGAAATATAGTAATAGTGTAATAGATGTAAAATCAATGATTCCTTTGTAGTAATAATTATTTTGTCATTAGATACTGAAAGGCTATTGTATGGGTCATACTTGCTTTATTTGTGGGACTTCCACTAGGTAAAGTAGACATAATGTCTGACTAGTGCTACTATAAACTGTGGGGATCAGTTTTAGTGTTAGATTGTTACTCTTGGTGATCTTACTAATTTGATTGAATTAATGGGTTCAAGGGCCTAAAAAGATTCTGACATTGTTTACATGCTGCCTCAGAACAACAGTGTTGTGTTCCAATATTAATATGCTACAGTATATAGGCTCATTCCTGTCATTCTGCTCACATGCCGCCATCTCTCTCTCCGTGTGTGTGTGTGTGTGTGTGTGTGTGTGTGTGTGTGTGTGTGTGTGTGTGTGTGTTTGGGCACACTGTGTCCAGTTTGTGTAGGCATTGCATTAACATGGTTTAATCCTCTGCATGGCTTATTGGATCCAAATCCCTTCCAAAGCTTTTAAAGCTTCTGCCTTTTCATTTCTCTCTCTCTCTCTCTCTCTCTACCTATCCTTCCATCGGACAGTGAAGGAAACTGCAGTGCTACTGTACCTTCTATGCATTTTTCATATCTGCTCGTGGTGTCTTAACATATTAATTCATTGTACAGGTTTCCATTTTGGCCATTTTGGAATTTGATTCAAGACATAGGGTGCAAGTTGGTTTCATGTGCAATGCCAAAAATATTCCATAGACATCCCCCAACTACAATTATCTCAAGTAACAATGGCTTGACTGCCTGACTGCACTCAATGAAGATGAAACAACCCCAATGCCAATGGGTATCAATTTTTGATTAAGCTGATATTCAACAATATTGAATTGTATCTGCAAGCTGGTCATGTTTTTGCATAGGCAAATAGAATTGCAAATTTGGAAATTTCTTCCCATCTCGTTCAACTCTCTTGCAAGTGACACTTGACCTTTCAGACATGTCATCTCCTTATAATTGACCCTTCGCTAAGCCACGCCCGAATACACAGCTGGCCAATCGCAGCACAGTATAGGACTCAATCTAACTGAGGTCCGACACTTTCATGGATGCGCCCCATTCACTCTATTGCAAAAGGAGTCATTTTCTAGCTTTCTTCTGCCGTATTTTTCCAAGATATGGTCAAATGCTGTTCCTGCGGCACTTGTAATAGTCACAGCAGCTACCCAAAGAGGTTGAAAGGAGAAGTATGATTTATTCTCTTTCCAAAACCTAAAATAAATCCAGAAAAATGTAGGCTGTGTTGCTCCTAATGTGATGTTAGTTAGCTAACGCTAGCTAACTTCCTACTGAATGTAACGTTATAAATCCCTACTGTTCTGCTTTTTAACGATTGTAATAATGACTAGAGGCCTACCCAGCTTTACAGGAACAGTGTTGATCCTTAATATCGTTGTCTTTTGTCTCAATCATCGGGGGGTGTCGTGGTTCACTTGTAGGCCTACTTCTGTGATCGGTAGGCTTTAGCTTCTATATGTCTTTTTTTTTCACGTCTATATGAGTCAGTCTGACAGCCTGAATACAACCTTCAAATGTATAATGCAACTGCAAAACTGTCTGCTTCTTTCTGAGATCGCTTTTTCCAACAAATTTGTCAATATTTCTCCAGGGAGTGCAGTAATAGGCAGTGGCAGTGCCAACAGTTTGTCGGACTTGGCAAAAGTAACTAAGGTGGCCGTGGCTTAGCGAAGGGTCAATTCATTCCTAAAGCCTATTACAACAAATGTTTCTCCAGCTAAATGTGATTCAACAAGTAAAACATGAGCGACAAAATTAACTAAAACATAATACAGTATTTCTCTTTTGCTCCTCTTTACTCGGTCAGCTTGACTTGGATTTACTGCTTCAATATCAATGATACTTTACTGAGGCTTGAAAACTCAGTGTTTTGAACCTTTTCTATCTTCTGAATTGTAATGCAGAGAGTCAAGCTTTCATGTCTTAATGTGGAGGCAGCTCCAGATGAATTATACATACTATGTGTAATCCATTTGGAGATGAAAGTTTATATTTCATGGTATATATCCAATGTATTGATGTATTTTTAATCAGGAATATCAATATACTGTACCAGTCTGAAATAAAACCTCAGTTATGCATTGTGTTCTTGCTTTGATTTGGGCAAACTTTGTGCCTGAGTTTGAATAATTGCATTATGGTTAGATTTCTAGCTGGACTAATCAATGAAAACAATCATATAGTGTGGTACAATATACACTACTTAATACATTTAGTCTGTCACTCAGCAGCCCTGTGCTAAAAAATGTCCAACAATTACATTTAAAACTTGTGACGCAAAGCCTCTCTCCGTCGTTCGGTGACTCTCCATGACCCTGATTACCCCATTTCTCGCAATGAAACCACTAAAGTCCCTACATCTCACACACACACACACACACATCCATGATGGTTTTGTCTACGAAGGGATTGGAATAAAAATAGAAATGCATTTAACAGTGCAAAGAACTATTTTCTGCTCATCCACAGTGTGGTGGCCATTGAACAGAGAAAATTAAAATCTGCCCTGTTCCTCTGTCTTTCTCGTTATTAGAAATGTCTGACTTGGTGGGAAGTGTTTCTCAGACAAAATTAATATGGAGGTAAATGTGCCTATTAATAACACGTGTATTCTATTTTAATAACTTCTCAGACAATTACTGTGGGTCTTTAATATCCAGCATCACACAATGTAACCTAATTAATGTGACAGAGACAGATGCTTTAATTTCTCATATGTGATCTCATTCCAGATAATATTTGAAAAGAGAGATTATGATATTTACTATCGCAGAAAGGTAACTGAGAAAAGGCCTTTTGAAATGTTTAGAGTTCCACTAGGAGGCTGCAGCCAATATGGCAACTGTATTATAGATTACCAGTTTTCATTAATGCAAAAATAATTGAATCTTACAGGCACTGACAATACAGATGAGACATTTAACTGCATGTTTTCAAAAATAGGACTTTGTCATCAGTATATTAGTAGTGATTAGAAGTAGCAGTTTCATTCCTCTTTGCGTTCCAAGTGCATAATCAGAACCCTGCAAATTACATGAGCACACTGGTATTCAAACTACCTAATTCTGTGTGGAATTAATTTCAAGGGCCCCGACAAAGCTCTTATGTGAAGGTCATTTTTTTCACTTGAGTAATTTATTTATAAGCTCGGCTTTATCTGCCACAGTTGGTGACTTTTATGGATATTCCCACAATATTGCTAATCTACCTGTTACTTTTAGCACTGTCGAGCAGCGCAGTCGTGGAAGACTAGATGTATTTCACATTGAAATTTTAAGTGTACTTTATCTCATGTCACATCAACCATAAACTGGCTTCTCATATGCATTTACCTGAAAGATGACCTCAGCACTGGACTGAAAACTGAATTCGATGTACTTCATCACGGTGAAGGTTGCATGTGTTTTTTCACATACATGTGTTACGTCTGTTACCTTGGTACCTAACGCACATGCATAATTCAACAGTAGGCTTTTGCTGCTTGTAATGACAGCCAGTTGTAGAGGAAAGCACTACGACTTAACATCTGAGAGCCAGTGACAGCAGAAGCCATATCCTGTCATTTTCACTGACTGCTTCCCCTCTGTGAAGCTCTCTTCATGATGTCTCACTCCTGCAACTACTTCTCCCTTTCTCATTCCCCCGATAAAAACTTGCCCCTCTCCTTCTTCTCTTTATATCTACTGACTGCTCTGTGTTTTTCCCTCCAATCTGAGAGACCATCTGGTCCTCTGTCCTCAGCCTCGTGTCTGTCTGCAGTATCTTTGCTCTCTGAATCCATTTGACAAGATTAATAGAGTGAACCTCAGACAGATATAAGCTGCTCATTTTGATAGGGATCGTAGGGAGGAGATAAGTTCAATGCTGGTCGAGAGCAGATGAGCTGGCTGTTTCCTTTTTTTCCCCACTCAACGACAGCTCACCCAGCCAATCGCAGGGTAAAAAATAATTTTAATATGAAAGATTACTTTTACTAAAATGTCACTCTGATGTGACGTTGAAATGTAGACATAATGCATTAAATGTGATTCATTTATCTTTAGTCAGACTAGGTCACAGACGCATCGAAACCACCCAGCTGGCAGGATAAACGTCACTGTCCTGAACTGAAGTCAGATTAACATGCCACCAGGTGGAATCCAGCTGGAAAAGCTGACTGGTTTGAGATCAGCTGTGGTTTGCCAACAGTGCAGAACTTGTGGACATTATATACATTATCATTATTAAGTTTGAACTAATATTGTTTGAGTCTACAACATCATAGGTATATAATGAAGACAGTAAGGATGTGGAGGTGTCAGTAAAAATAGTAAAGATAATATCTTTTTGTGATACATTTAGGGGAAGTTTTGCAGAGTAGTTCCCAAAAACTCAAGGCCTTTTAATATAGCTTATGTCAGGTCTAAACCAAAGAAATGCTGCCAAGGCACTTCCATGAAGAAGTAAGGGTAAAAGAAAAAACAAACAAGCACTAGGGAAAACAATAAATGCTAATGATTTACCTTAGCAGTGGTGTGAAATTGAGTTGGGTGAGGCTTAAATATATATTAATGTTGACTGTATATAATGTATTCAAAGAATATTAAAAGCAATGTAATGAAAATGCAACAGTAGCACTGGGGGTTGATCATTTGACCTGACTTCACTACCCACAACCCCAACAACAAGTTAAACTTGGAAGTTTATTTAGAAAAAGTTTATTTAGAAAATATTTAATCAACTACCTAACAAAAAAGCGCCTCCACCTCTGGCTTAGGCAACCACCCCGTGTGGCAAAGGGGAAAACTGCTGTAGTGTTTGATGTCCACTGGCTTATTATCTCCGTATAGACTGTGGTGCCCTGGTTTGGCTGCTTCAGCCATACAGGGAGTGCTAAACTTTCACCATATACTAATTATTATTCCTGCAATCAAACACATTAAAATAAGGGGTAAAAATTAATGGAACAAGCATCTCTCAATATGTACTGTTTTGGTAGAACAAAATAGTCCAAGCCTGTTTTGCAGAAACCACTGTGATAGTTCAATTTAGTGTTTACTGAAATAATTGACAGCAACAGTCTCTATCACACACTGCCAGTTGCAAAACACAATATTGGGTAAGCATCACTCAGTATGAGAGTGTGTGACCGAATAAATGTCTGCCCTGAATTTGGCTCTTTTTATTTTTGTCACTGAAAATATGCAGTGATAATAGAAAACAATGATTGGGCCATTGAGAGTCAGCGGTGATAATGTCCTGCATCTGCATTATTTCAATGTGATCTGAGGCAGATTTAAATTGTGCTCTTTTACACAAACAAAATGCTTCACTTTTGAATATACTGCTGCAAACATGCCTGGCTTGAATGTGTTATTTGCTAGTCCAGCAAATTCGAGACTACACTCTTTTTTGGTTTGTCACAGCTCAAGATTAAGCAACATCTACTTACGAACACTGGTTGTATGTGTGCAGTGGTGGTTACAAGAAAACGCAGCAATATTTCCCTCTTGAATGCCCCTTATAATGTGGCCCCCGTAAATAAAACAAGATAATGTGCCCTTTATGGTGGCCCAGAGTGCAAGAAAATTTGATGCTGTGCCTTCTAGAGTGCCCTTTCCATAGAAAAATTGTCATGCAGAGCCCTCTAGGGTGTACCTCTGTATGAGTAAATGTTGTAAAGTGCCCTACAATGTGCAAAATACATGATGAAAAATTTTGTGATTAACTATTGCTGAAGCAGTGCTGTGAAGTGAAGTTTTGTTTCCAGGGGCGCACAAAAATACAGATCTTCTATGCTATTTTTTGTCAATGCTCGAAAGACATGAATTTCCCACAAATACATGTCATTGCGCATCGTTCAATTTCTGCACACTGTTGCCCCACCACAAGGGCACCAAGCTGGTGCCCTTTTTGTTTTTTTCGCCCCTGCCCCTCAGAGAGCTTGAGTCCGCCACTATGTATATGTACCAGGTATGGTAGTTGGCAGTTCAACAAATGTTTGATTTGTTTTCCTTTTTTATTTGACAAAATAAAGTGGATAGCAGAATGTTCTTTCCTATTTCTTTCCTATTCTTTTAATCAGTGCGTGTTCCCTTCATTTTGTCTTGCGACTCTTTGTGGGGGTCTGAGCCTATGTTGCACATAATCCTCACACTCTGCAATAGAGCACAAATTCCCTCCAAAAGTTTTATTACATCACGCACAGCTCATCCTCCTGGGAACATGAAGATTTGACATTCAAACCTAGTGCAAGCTCTTCTCATTAGTGACATAACACACACCCTTTGGCCAAGCTCAGCAACCAGGTAAACTACACACAGCAATGTGATGATTGTTGCACGATGTTAACATTTAACTGTTGTTTTGTGTGTTTACTTGTCCAATTATAGTTTCTACCCCTCCAGACAGATTCTGTTTTCTATCACACATCTCTTAACCTCTACTCACCCTCCACTTGTATTTTTTTTCTTAGGGCAGACCAATTCATCTTACATGCTAATTAACGAGGCTGGTCTCAATTAAAGCAGTAATGGAACCATATGGAAAAACCAAAGTGAGACACATTATAGACACAGTTTCTTTTTTATCCTCCTATGAAGACCTATTACTATTACTGAGGGAAGCTTTGTTTTGGCTATGATTTATTTTAGTTGTTTGGTGAAGAAAAAAATTCCATGCATGTGCATAGGAATTTAAGTATGTTAAGTATATATTAAGTATGTAAATTAACTCATATTAAGTACTCATTTTAAGTATGTAAATTAACTAACTTCAAAGTCCTATCCAGATAAGTGAAATGCAGCCAGTTATTGTATCACATTCACTAATAGCCAACTGCAAAATTGAGTGATGAAGTCACACCATTATTTGCAGTTTGTGAGATAAATGGGACCATGCCAAAAATAGAGCACTATAATGCATATTATCAGATACTCACACAGTTCTTGAAAACGGGCAGATATTTCTTTTTCTGGCATACAATGTCTTTTTTGCGGCATTGCCTTCTTCTAACTTGCCACTCTCTGATACTGAATGTCTTTGCCACTTGACAGGTGACTGTGTCTGGACCATTTATGCAGTAAAGTTGTTGTATGACGCTTATTTCCTCTCATAGCAGCAAAACAGGTAATATGAGCCTGCAGAGCCATGACATATTATCATCTACAGTTTTAGCAAACAGTTGCTTTCAGACATGGAGCAACATTAGTGTTCATTTGGTGAACACTGTTGTGTTTGTAAGCGAGTTAGTAATATTCACTCTCCTTTTAGCACTGGTTAGTTCTCCAAAAACTGCGGAGAAAATTATACAGATCTTTAGTTTTGGAAATGATCATTTACCTTCAGCAGCTAGCTGCTAACTTTTTCTGGTTTTGGTGCTGGGCAGGTAGCCAAAGTCAGTTTATCTGAGAGTATTTGCTTAAACCAGGGGATCACAGTGGTACACTAAATGTGTGAGCTCTAAAACTAAAACAATGATCTCAAAGAGGCTCATGTTTACTGTACTTCCACCCGACTTATATCTGCATTTTCTTGTTTTAAAATGTTTTAGCCTCTGAGGGTTACAGATGATGATGAATGTATCCATTGACACAGTCTGAGCTCAACGTAATACTGACCACATACACCATTTTTACCAATCAGCCATAGAGTATGACAGAGAAATGTGGCCTTATAGAGTGATCATGCACCATAATATCTTTCAAGTTGCACTAAGATGGAACATTTGTGGTGCCTTAACAGTGTCTGGAAGTGCCAAAGTTTTTTATGGAAAATGACCCCCATTTCAAATATAATTGAACTTGAAAAAAAGTTAATCAATTAGCTTTTATACCGTAACTTTTATTAATAATTTAATGTATTGTTCATTGCTGAAGGACACGTCATATCACTTTGCTCTCATTACTTTTTCAGTAACCCAGTAGTTGATCAATGTGAGCATTTCCATGAAAGGATACGAGTGAAATTCTTTCTGTGTGTAAGCATGTAATGTGAATGCTCTGTATTTGTAAAGCGTCTTTCTAGTGTAGACCACTCAAAACACTTTTTACATTTACCCATTCACACACATTCATACACTGAGCCTAAGTGCTCAAAAATTCCACAATTTCATAAACATGCACAGTATTATTATTGTTAGGCTCTTAGAAAGACAAGAATGATGAAAAGACTATTGTGGCCTCAAGGCAGTGGAGGCTTTTCCTTGGTATTTCCATTTCATTAATATGTTAATGTCCTGGAGTTCCAGTTGCCTACCATGCATGAGATACAGTGATGCATGGGGCTGTGTTGTTGCCACTTTCCTTAAAATTGCAACATTGCTGTGGACAAGGACGTGGAGGACGAGAAAGAAATGAATCGATAATAGGATATTCAACAACAGATGTGGATCTATGAATATCATTTTGCATTATTTTGTATTATAGTACTGTATTACTGGAACCCCAGCTTAGTCTTAACAATGACAGAGGGTTACAGTGCTGCTCGAGAGCAGTTCCCTGAAAAACTGTAACAGCAGGCTGCTCACCTCCACAGCCCTTCAGGGAGGCAGGTTTTTATAGGCTTTTCTTCTTTTTAACGAGGAGACCGGGACTGTGCAGGTAATGGGCTTTGTTCTGTGTCAGTTATTGAGAGGTGGGGAATATAGTACGCTATATTAATGCTCTGGTCCTGAAGAACAGAATTTAGGGACTTAGCCATGATAAGCACTGTGAAGTGGCAGGCTCCAGATTTTAGCAGGTGTAGCACTCATTAGCACTCCCAGAAGAAAGTGAAATTAAGATATGGTAATTAATGATGGGGGAGTAGCCTGAAGGTTCGAGAAGGTTAAGGAGGCTCATACTGTAAATACTGTATTACCCTCCCGAAACAGCTACAGTACTAAATGTGCAAAAAACTGAACTACAAGATGCCCCGGTGGAGTTGCTCAGTGACCAACAGAAGAAGTGGGCATACTGAGTGGGCAGTAGTTAGTGTTAAATCTTTTTTACAGTGTTTTTTTTCTTTCTGTCACTGCCACTTCATTCATGTCTAAGGTGATTGACAGCTTTGTGATATTTTAGTCTGACAACTGTAGCAGGAAACTGGAACTGTATTTTCTCCACTAAGAAAAGACTCGATCCCAGGAACATCTTGCTGCGAGGAGACAGTGCTACTCACTACTAAGTACTAAGCATCACACTATGAATTTTGCGTACCCACCAGTGTCAGACAATGCGTGGCTATGACAATATTTTCCTCTCATTCTTCCTCTGAGGATGAACACGGAAGAAGCACCTGGTCTGAGAATAAGACTAACTGCACAAGGAAATCTTTTTAAAATGCGATGCACAATTAATCCTCCAGAAGGAAGGAAGGATTTAGATTAAGCCCCCACAGCTGTCTTGCAATGCTAACTTTAGCAATATCAACTTCTGCAGTGCTTTCTTTGAATTGAAGGAAGACTGGATTGTGCCATAAACTAAACAGTGTGCCAATGCATTACTTTGCACCAGATTGAACAACCTTAATGCAGAATACACAGAGGTGAATCTCTTCTGCTAATATTATCAACAAGCACAATTTGCCAGTAGGTTAATAATGTATTCCTGTGGCTGTGGGTTTGCAATAAGGCTAACGTGCTGAAATGGTACATTAGACCCTGGGTGTGTGTGTGTGGGTGTGTGGGGGCGTAGGAGATTAGATTAAGGCCACGTCAACTGGCCACAACTCAAGCTTTGGCATCATCAACACGTCACTGCAGGATGTCCACATGTCAGGCCATGTGCATAGCTTTATTAAAACACTCCTGTCCAGATCATCCTACTAAGAGCTCCTCTCTGTCTCTCTGTGACCCAGACACACACACATCTAATCTTGTTGCCAGCAGTACCAAACTAAGGTCTTTGGGTCAATTTCCATTTTAACATTCTCAGGCCCTCACCTATTTCTCTTTCTGTCTCTACCTTTTTGAGCCTACTGATACCTCATCATCCCCCTCCCATCTCTAGCTTTCGTTTTCTCTCTGTCTTTCCTATTTTGTTGTCCTTCCCCGTGTAACTATTTTCTCCATCTGTGATTAAACTCAGATGTACCATCAAATCCCACCCTTTCATTAAGCTACAGTAGTCATTGTGGACCCGTTAGCATGACGTGCTTGAGCTTTTCCGGAACTGTGACTGATTCTGGTTTAGGATTTTAAACCACCTGCTGTCTTCTCCATATCTGAGATAAATGGTTGAATGGATGGTAATGGTAATGATGTGGTGAATGATGGGGGATGTTAATGTGTATGTGTGTGTGTGATGTTTGTGATGTTTGTGATGTTTTTGTTTGTTTTTTCTTCTTTTTTTTTCTTTGTCTTTCACTGAGCCACAGTTGACCATGACCTCCAGTGGTCTGTTGCAAGGGAGTGGAGGAGCACATCTGGTGTTTGGATGTGTGTGTGTGGATCATGTGTAAGTTGAGCATCCCATCTGGCCAGGCAAAAAAAACATGACTGGAGCCTGGAGCGTGCAGTGGGGGGGGGGGGGGGGGG
>NC_060167.1:26714445-26853093 GCF_021292245.1 Micropterus dolomieu
GGGGGGGGGGGGGGGGGGGGGGGGGGGGGGGGGGGCTGTCGCACACTTCTGTGAAGATGCCCACATCTGTTTATCTTCCTATACGCAGGAAAGTAAATAATAACACAAGTGCAAACAGAAAAAAATGTGGGCAACAGCAACTACACATATCATAATTCTCTAATAATGCATAATGCTATTTTATGTAATTCTCTCTCTCTCTCTCTCTCTCTCTCTCTCTCTCTCTCTCTCTATCTATCTATCTATCTATCTATCTATTGTAGTATCCAATATTTGTGCATTTGACTCATAACAGTTCAAAATAGCACTGTAGCAGCAGGACAGAGGGTCAGTGACCTTCTACGGGGAGAGCAGTGATTGGTGGTTATGTAGGGACTGAACCCTTCTATAGAATTTGACCTCTAACCCCTTGCTTTGTTACCTCAGAATAGTACTGTACCCTTCTATGGGTTTGAACTTTTATTTTGCAGACTCAAACCCTTCTATGGTACCTAACAGATACTAAACATGTCCTATATAAGCTATGTTTGATGTACAGAGAGACAGAGTGGCCATCGGGCTGGGTCACTCTCCAAGCTGCTGCAGAGCTTGTAATTGATGCTGAACTCCTTGATGTAATAAACTTTTATGATCAAGAACAGTGTCAAGCGGGTTTCCTCTCAACACATCATCGCAGCATTATTGTTCGGACACCACACTATCTATATATATATATATATATATATATATATATATATACATATATATATATATATGTCTATCTATATATACAATATAAGTAAATCTACTGCAGGTTAGCATGCACTCACACAGCAGTTATAGCTTGTGACATACATATATTATGCTGTTGAATGCACCACACTGGCCTCAGGCAGGTGTCCAATCCTGAGGACAAGAACAGCAAAAATAGCATTCACACACAAACACACACATACTTACAGTCAGGCAGACTATCTCTTTCTTAGCGTCTCTCAAATCAATGCTCTTTCTCCTCTTCTCAACATTGTGGTTAGTTTGCCTCCTAGTGAATGTTGTAGGCTATATTTAATTAATTATTAAATATTAATATTAATAATATTAATATTAATTAATAATGAATACTTTTTTATACTTTTTTGTAGACTATATTTAATTATACTTTTTTATACTTTTTTAAAATTATACTTATTAACATCAAAGTATGTGTTGTTAGGGCTTTGGGTTTATGTGTACAAACATGCATCACTATCACTTTCACTGCAGTCTGGGAAAACTAATACATACCCCCTTTCCCGGTAGGCTATGTGATGTCGACATCTAAATTATTGAACATGGTGAAAATCATGAGATGTTAGGGTTAGATCATGTTACCAACAGCAGGATTTTAACCCAGTCTTATCTCCAAGGACAGGGTTATTTCTTTCTATTTCTATTAAAAGTGAGAGTCTGATTTTCTTATAGTTAAATTAGGAGGGCCTTGTGGTGAGGCATAAATACCATCATGACCTTAAACCCCATGTGCTTCAAACATTACAATGTCAGCCAGAAACAGTGTTTCAATGAAATCAATTTGCTAACCAGCTACAGCTGGTAAAAACTGCTAGCGACAGTTGTCATTTGAGCTTGCAAAATCGACAGTTAGCCTACTGGGTGGAAATGAGAAGCATGCTTTGGTCTGCCTCTGTTCCTCTGTGGAAAATTGAATGGAATGAAAGAAAGGTAAATCTGCCACCATTATCACTGTAAAATGCATTATCTGCTGTGTGAGTATGGAAAACTTCACAAGCAACAGCAACTAAGGGGCGTGGGCTTTTTAGCAAATGTTTAATTGCTTTGTAAAAGATTCCTTCTTCAAGACAGCTTTAGTTGGAGACTTTTATAAATAAAAGGTCATACGGAGCCGAATTAGAATACGAGCATGAGGGTTGATGACAAAGCAATGCTTTTAACTATTCTCAAACCTCAACAAGGAATAGTCTTTTATTGCAGAAAGAGTGTGGTTACCTGAAAGCGAGACATATGTCTGCTTAGACTTAGCACCACATGGTCTTATTCATTTCATTATATATATATCGGTATAATGAGGTATACCGATATAATTTCAAAAGAGATATAAAATTAGACATACTTTTTATACCAATATAGTTTGATGTTAAGTTAATTAATATGTTTCCATAAAGTCCTGCCAGCGTTTGCTCCTCTCTCTCTCCTCGCCCCTCCCTGTGCGTCTGCACGCAGCCGTCTACTCACAAACTCTCCCAAACAACATAGAGGGAGACACAGTGCCCGTCGACACTGCTGAAGACCTGACTTGTAAAAATAAAAACAACGGTTCAGTCAGTGTTTCCCACACTCTTTACTTCGGCGGGCCGCCCAGGTAGTTTAATAACGGCTGCTTAGGTATATTTGGCAACACATTGTAGCATTTATCATAGAAACAGTGAGTTATTACATTACAAGTCACGACACGGGGGATATTTTACAAGAGCGGATCAGGTAAAGTGACAGTGAACACACTAATCAGATGTCATTTGTTAGCTACCATGTTGGTTTTGTTTTGATAGGCTATGTCGTTAACTGGCCTCCTCAACATGTGGCGCGGCTGCTGCTGTAAACGGAATAGCGGGTGGAAAAGTCCAGAAGACAACTGTTTTTTTCAGCGACTTTATAAAATATAGCTTACTACTGATGGAGAAAGTCATCGGAGCAGATATACAGGGAGGGAGGTACGTTACATCTGAGTGTGAAGAGAACTGAAGGAGGCAGATTCAATGAGTGAGTGAACACTTAAATAAGGTTGAATGATGTGTTGAATTAAAACGGTGAAATAAGAAACAAGCTACTACAAATAGTAAAAACATGCCCCCTAACCACCCACCCCCAAAGCCTAATTAGCAGAAAATACCGATATATATTTTATTTTATCCAGTATTCAGCCTAACAGTACCAGGATGTGGCTTTTTGGTCTAAATCGCCCAGACCTATTTCATTACAACTGTCACTGGCCCCTGGGCAGAATATGCCTACTGAGATGTGGCTAAATGCTTTTTAAAAAATTGTGTTTTGTGTAAACTTGTAAAGCAAACCTTGGCTTTGATTGAGCTATGTATTCAATCAACTTCAGCTAAAGTGAAGTCCAAATATAACCATGTTAACAGAAAAAGGAGCTGACACGTTCAAACAGACTCAGTGCTATTTTCAGTCCACTGTCAAAGTTATTTAAGGATTAGAGCTCAGTCAGACATTGTTTTGAATTGCTGTTAATCTTTGGATTTCATTCAACGACACCCATTAAAGATGAACATGGACCTTATCAGCGTGGGTGCCAGGATGAGACAGTTTCCTGCATCCTACAGTCATTTTCTCCCCCAGAGACACACTGTGTACTTGGCACAGGAAGTGGTGCTATCACATTCTGTGTCACAGCCACGCAGTCTTATTAAGTGAGAGGAGGACCAGCAGTCTGGGAAATATGAGTCAGGCTTGGGTTTCAAAAACTCCGCAAAAGTCATCACATCAAGGTTGAGCAGGAGCTTTAGAGACGGATATTCCCATTCTTCATCGTAGATAAAAATAAAAAAGAAAGAAATCACGATGTTAAATAAAATGCTGAGATTAACTTATTGATCTTGGGGTGCTGTATTTTACTGTTGGATAGCAGAAATGCGCTTCCCACTACATGTTTCTTTCTTGATATATTGTCAGTATCATCTTTGTGTGTGCAACACTGTTTGTGATGAATTATTTTTCTTTTTGTATTTTATTTCCCTCTATTGCTGCCATTCATTTCCTGCTGTGTCTTTGCCTCTGCCTCCAAAATGCATTTCGTTCCAGTGCATGAGGCAGCTGAATAAAAGGCAAAGTCAAATCGAGCTGACAACTGAACACAGCGTACTTTGACAAATATGGACACTTCTAGGAAAGTGTGGGGTTTTTTTAAGTTTACTGTCCTGAAACTTTTCTAGTGAGTGAGGGCTGCTGTGTGCTTTTTGAGTGATAGTTGAGTTGATTCACTTAATGTCAAAATCCATAAAAGGGATAGAAGGACTGGAGTAATGAATTGGGCAATGTACATTTGGGACTGGTGCAGTGGGGCAGAGACAAGCTGACACGCAATACAAGTTGATGATATGGTATTACTGTATGGCTTTTTGATGTAAAATTAAGGGAGGGTTTAAGCTTTGGCTATATGGAAGACTTTCAACAGATCAATAGGTAGAAATGTTTGTCAACTTGATGATTGACATCTGGTAATTGTGAAGGCCGTAATATACTGTATGATTCACATCATTTTTAGACTCGGTAAAACATTGTGACCATTTGTGTCCTGTATGGAAGCATCTGCTTTCTGTTTGTCACCATCAGTCGAGAGTATGTTAAAGCGTAAAATATATTGACCTGGAAATTATGCATGCAGACCCAGCTACAGATTCAGTGATTCATCATAGTAGTTATGATGATTCACTGTCTCCTGTTGCCTTTAAATTCAAATGATGATTGTCTATGCATGGGGTACGTGACTGTAGATGAAAAACCTTTGAAGACTTACTGTCTTAAAAGACATTTTAAAATAACTCCACATGCTAACACTAAAGTGCTGTTGTAGAAATATGTTACCGCTGATCGAAACAATTTCAAGTCACGCATTAACAATAAGCAGTGCACATACAGTAGCAAATGAATGCACACACAGAGCCTGTACTAGTAGAGGTCCTCTTCACCTTAAATATGTATGCGGCAGATATTAGAATTTTCAAACTATGCTACACTGTGTGTGTAGCATGCTGTTTGACTGTTGACTTTTCTTTGATTAGCTGATTATGATTCCCATTATATCACAGTGACTCACAACCGCATCTACTGTACAGCACATATACAATGTTTAACTCTGGGATTATATAAGATTGCCCCCTTGCTCTTCAGCAGAATTGTATGGTAAGAAACAAATGGACACATGTAAATTACATTTCTCTGTTATTTTGATGTCGGTCCATTCAACTGTTAAAAATACAGAAAAAATGCATTGAGCCAGGTGTGTTGTACTCTACAGTCAGCATTTGGTCATGTCAGTGGACTAGGAGCTTCGCTCTTCCTAGTAAAGCTGCTGTGGTAAAGACCTAAGCTTCTCAATTGGCTAGGGATTGGTTTGAGTGAGACAGGCTCATGTAATAATGTCAAAGTGGTTAAGCCCCTGGGCATCTTTAAAGAGCTTTCAGCAGCCACACAGGGAGATAGACAGTGGAGAGGGGGGATGAGGAGGAGGGAAAGATGGAAAGAAGAAGAGAATAGCGAGAGAAGAGACCTTTTTCAGCACACGCAGGAGTGGAACAGATAAAAAATATGGAGGGAAGACAACTCATCAGGCTAAAGTGACATACAGTAGCAATGAGGAAGAAGAGAGACACGAATGTTAACAATCTCACACACCAGCAAACACACAGCTTGGAGTCAGAGATGACTAAGCTGTATTTCCGCGATTTCGCCAATGCCTGAGCACCTCTAAAGCCTCAGGCAGTGTCACAGTAATGTTCCTACTCTTCAAAGGAATCTCCCAACGCCTCTGTGATTTACATTAAAGAGGACTAATAGAGTCTATGTAGTTATGGTTGACATATTCAATTCTACTTAGCATTCTAAATGTGATGCGTCAAGTCTCGGTGGGTGGTAAGAAAGAAAGCAATCCTGCCGAGTCGGAAGTGCTGCCTGTTTAGTGGAGGAGTTCACCTCAAGATGCTTCATTCTCACACAAGGCCTGGACCACAGCACAGGCTAGTGGGCAGACACAGCTCTCTTTAAGATGGTTTAGCTGAAAATGGCCTAAAGTACATCCAATTTTTTGTTTCCTGCAAAAGTCGTGTATGTAAAAGTAGAGCAGTGCTCCTGCCGCGCTTGAATGCTTCTTCAACCCATGCTAATTGCGTTCTTCTCACCTGTGAATCGTCAGCCTCAGCTAAACTCCAAGGAGGTGTACATAGCAGGTTATTAATCAGCCACTGAGGTCAGAGAATTACGCCATCCGCATCTTGTTTTCTCCTTGAATCAGCAAAATCATCCATAACCTTAGGAAGAGAACACATCCGGTGACAAATCTGACTGTCAGTGAATCACCTATTCACATCCTGCAGACGACATACCGACACTCTAAATCGCTTCACAAAAATGACTCGTCATTAGGCAAGTGTCTCTGCCCACGAATGACAGCACACAGGTGAAAACACCAGTTGTCCTTATCCTTCCGCTCTGCAGGTGACACTGGATTTGTCCGTGACAGGTCGGCATGGTTGTTTTTTTGCACGGCTTGACTCAGGATGTGAAGTGGAAAATTAAAGGAGAGCCTCAAGCAGGAGCAGTCCTATTTATTTAAATCACAGGAATGGGAATCTGCTTTTTTTCCCAGAAAAGGAAATGTGTATGAATAAGAAAACTGACTGGAGTTGCCTCAATGTTTCTCATAAGCACGGAGTAGAAAATACTAATCCATTGTTTTGATCACATTGTTTGATCAATTTCATTTGAGGTTATGGCTGTGTAAATTCATATTCTCCAAAATAGGTTTATGTGTGTGCGTTTTTCGTGTGTCTTTTGTTATTTAAGTTGAAGTCCAAGTTCAAGTGAATTGGTTAGATGTAATTGAAAATGAACTGGCATCTTCAAATAATGAACCAACCAAAATGTGGTTATGAAACTCAAAAGCATAAGAAACAACCACTGTGCTATGGTAAGTTAAAATTTTGGTACTGTATCAAGATTTTATGTGCATCTGTTTGTGATAAGCAGTTTTTAAAGTTGGGGATTGACAGATTATTGAATCTAACAAAAATATATAACATTAATACAAAGTAGGGTTGTTCCGATTGGCAATTGGATCGCTTATTGACGACTGAAGGGATGATCAGCGATTGTTTCTTCATGCGCCGATATGAAGTTGATTTTAACTAACTCACTATCAGAACTTATATGACATAAAAACAGTCTCTAGAATCTGCACCACACTGCAGTGTTTCCCAATTATTGATTTATTTGTGGCGACACGACACAATATCAACGCTGACCGCCACATACTATATGCTATTTGATATGAGTAAAATCATAATTCATTGTGGAGCTGCGCGCAGCCATTGCTTCACTCAGCACCTACGCTTGCTCCCTCTCTCTCTTACAAACACATCGTAACGGAGCTGTGTGTTTTTAGAAAAACTAATGCATTCAAGTTGTTCTCTTCTCAACTCTGAGAAGTTAGACCATCTATTTTCTTAACACAACGCTCAATGTCAGAGACCCACCTTCAAATAAGTTATAAACAAGCATGTAAGGAGCCTAGCTAATAAGGATATGTTAACGTTAGAATACAGCTGAGTTGTCAGCATCATAGAGTACGGTCTAGACCTGCTGTTTTATGAAAAGCGCTGTGAGATAACTGTTGTTGTGATTTGGCGCTATATAAATAAAATTGAATTGAATTGTCGAGCTTAGCACACTGTCCATAGCTGCTATCGATTGCACCCTTCTCCTCCCCACCGTGCGCGTGGCGCCTATAGACTGTATATAAGAAGTGGACGTAGTCATCATGATGTCGTGAGTTTGGCCGATAGGGCTCCAGCATGTTGATTTTTTGCAACCAGCGACACCGGACGTGACCATATTTGGACGAGACGGTGGAGCTAACAGCTGTGTGCGGAGCTAGCTAGCTTGCTTAACTAGGTGCATCTGTCATTTTAACAGGTCATTTTGTCTAGCGAACAACAGCTTAAAAATAAATGTACTCACCAGAGAAAGTCAACAGCCAACTCTTAATATGCTTTTTCAACAGCGCTTGTTAAATTTACACAGTGCTGTGGATACCAGTCATTCTAGCCTGATTGACAGGTCGCCATGGTAACGACTTGTCAATCATAGATAATCCCGCCCTGAAGCATACTCAGACCATAATTTACTAAAGGAACATCATATTGTATTGAAGAAGACATGAAACTAGCGACTGAGACCATAAACCCATCAAGAAAGTGTTTACTGAGGTAATTAGAAGTAATTAATTAATTAATTAATTAATAGAAGTAGGGTCATTTTACCATTATTTCTAATGGAGCCGGACTTCTTTTTGAGTCGCCCCCTGCTGGCCATTTGATGCAGGTTTAAGGGACTCCCACGTTTGCAAAAGTTTGCTGACAGGAAGCTTCCTGCTTGGCGGCGCCACAGTTGCACTGTAATTCTGTGGGAAACACTGTACTGTGCATTTACAGATGTTTCCGGTAGTTTCTCTTTAAGATTTCTTCCATGCTGGTATTTCACTGACTTGCTGCAACGTAACACCGCCCCCTTTAACAAAGTTAAATTTCCCCTACAGGGAATTAATAAAGTTATATCTTATGTTATTAACTTAATCCATTGTTTGAGTTTGACTCCCACTTTGTGTGAAGTGAATTGTGTGAAGTGAATTGAAGAACGAACTACACAAGAGTACCTTTCTCTGCAGTGCCAATGCAGCAGACAAAATTAACAATATCTAAATGTTTTGGGCCAAGTGTACTGTAGAATGTATGTAGTGCAGTGCCTGATTTAGTTTATCATGACAGAAATAGCATTGGTTAGATTGCCTTCAACAGACAACTCCAGAATATAGATCTGAATAATTAAAGCATCAAACAGCATCAAGTGGTTTCTTGATGTTTTTCTTTGGAACCCCCCTCTAAAGTAGTGTAGGGAGTAGGAAGAAGTATGTCAGCAGTGGTGATGACTATGAATGCTAATGCAGCTAGTGTCACTGCAGCGTGTCATCTGCGTTTTGACAGTTCCCCTGAGACCAAGTCACAGATGTGGAAATAGTGATCTGGGGCACTTTCTGATTCAGCTAAGACTTTCTCAACTAGAGAGACAACGATGAAAGATGTTTTCAGAAGAAGTTCGACATTTGCTTAGCTGGTTATGTGAGATGATAACATCCTCAGCTTTGGAAGTTGCCTGTGTTAAATGACCAGTGCCTTTTCCTGGATGATTCACAGCTGTGGAGTATACTGTCAGTCTTCCAGACTAGCCTATAGGACAAACATAGCAGTCATGCAGCTACACAAGTTGTGAGAAACAACAAAGCCCTTTTGACGCAAAGAAGACACCCTCTAAATCTCAGAAACAAATCATTCAAATGTCACATCCCTTTTAAGGTGTGGCAGACAAAATTTATATAGGCAACAAAACATCCAGGAGGATGTTGCCATTTTGGAAAGTAAGATTTTACATCTGCATGTAAACAGGAGGAGTTCATCATCTGACATTTAGAAATCAATGTCAGATATAAATGTTTTGCACAGTCTGTCAAACTGTTCCAGTTTTGTCAAATATAGACTCACGAACATACGTCTCTTACTATTCTAACTGTTCTTTAAATTGTAATTTGTTACAATGTATTGCTGTCAATCATACAAGTTGTCAAGACTTCTCATATATAAATAACTATTAAAAGAAAAATAGGAATACATAATACATGTGTTACCAGTTGGCCCGATTACAGTGCTCCCTAACATTGCTCCAAATTTGATTAGCATAAAATGAGCTGTGTATTAAAGTATTATAAGTTCTTGATGGATGAGTAGAGTGATGTGTACATGTCATAAATGGATAAAGGGTAATATTGGTTTAGGTGTCATGAAGGGCAGAGTACTGCTTTGTCGCTAAGCAGTTTTCATATCAGGGGAAAAATGCAGTGAACATGGTTTCAAGTGTGATCAAAAGGCAGGGGGCCTTTAATTCTTTATTAACCCAAAAGAGCAGGCGGCATTTCAATGGTAGAATCCAAATTTCTTTTCTGCCTTGCAATAACCTCAATGTGTATTCTGTAGCTAGTGAATCCTATAACATAGTTAATAATGATAGGCGGACAAAACCTTGTAAAGCTAAGGGACTTTCTTACCGTAAGCCTGAAAATAGATCAAAAGTTTTACGGCAGTGAACAGTGATATCTGATGGTTTGCAGAAATTATAGCAGCAACAAAGCAGCGACACATCACCCCATTGATTTCAGAGTTTTAAATGTGATATAAACACAAAAATGCTTATAAGAGAATGGCATTATGTTCATTTTAACCTCAGATATTAATTTTCGCTTGTTGAAGAATTGCAGTGAGTAGGATTTTTATCTGGTTATATCACATTACAGTATGACTGTCAATATAAATGCTATAATAGGAAATGTTAGCCATAATCAAGTTAAGCCTATGCCTGCCCATACAGAGCTCTGAAGGCCCTGTAGCCACTCTGATGAAATGGGAATGTGGGAATAGTTTTGAAGGTATTTGGTCATAAAATCATCATGGCAAGCCATCCAATAGATGTCAAGACATTTCAGTCAAAACTGCAAATGTCAACCTCATGGTGGCACAAAAGGTAAAGTCTGGGATCACCAAAGTCAGCAGAATACATCCCTTTGGGCATCATGAACGTCTGTACACAATTTCAGTCTGGACCAAAGTGACGGACCGAACATGTTGTTGCTATATTGCAATTCTTGACTGCACAACATACATTGAACCTCATGACAGAGGATAACGTTTAACTAAGTCTTGATCACCTATTTCTAAGCCTTAGAATTGGGCTTTTCATCAAAGAATCTGGATATATCCTATTTTGTTATAAACACTAAAACACCTTTCCAAGGTTCAGTGATGTTTTAACCTTCATAAGTTGGCGCACATACAGTATGGTAATCATTATTTGACACAAACTCTGGCGCATGTGTCAAGTGCAACAAGCATCTGTGTCTCAGTATCAACAGGCCATCACTAAGTCAGTTTACTGAGAATCCTTATCTTCCAACAACATCTTACATGGATAGCTGGTCTCAACATAACAGTGATGAAACACCAAGAAGGGGCTGCACAGCGAGGTGTGATATTACATGCCTCACTGTGCCAGATGTAAAAGTGAATGAATTGAAAGGCGAAGTGCTGTGTTCATAGTTATCAGACATTGCACACAAAGTACAGGGACATCTGCACATTGCTGTGCAGTTCTGTTTATTTCATTCAGTATGAGCAGCACAATTCTGGACAAATTTATACAGAAACTCAACTCACAAATACAATGCAAATTTTACTGATTACTTTCTAACACTTTCTCCAATTTCGGCAGTCCAAACATATCATTTCTAATCACAGTGCCAATATCAACAAACCTTAAGACATCAAAATTTGTGCTTGCTTCCCGTTAAAATAATTTTTTTCAGATTCACTTAACACTAAGCTTTGGTGCAGATGGTAACAGATGAATCCAGTTGTCCTCACTAATGGTAGCAATTGATCATTTGCGTGTCCCTCCCAGCAAAAATATTGCATCAATTTCCAGCATGAAGAAATCTGCAAGTGTATTCATGGAGGAACACCTGCACAGTTCAACACACACAATCTTGTTGCTGCTGACCTGTAGCAGATGTTTGAGCCAGTGCTCGAAGACTGTCCATATGTGTGCTTCACGCTGGTCTTTATTGAGAGAAACTACACATAGCAGACCGTAGGACACGCATGGACCATTTAGAGACTATTATTCTGAGGAAGAGCATATTGAGACCTTTTGTACTTAGCCCAGATTCCTCTCCATGCCCTTCTGTCTCCATTTCTTCACTTAAAGTGGCTTACTGATGCTGCTTATTCTTGGGCATTATCTCTGTGAAAACGGGAGGATAAAAATAATTGGATTGCATTGCGTTTTAAATTATGGTAGTGGAAGAAAAAGTTACTTTTTAACCCAGCAAAGTGAGCACATTGCAACTCTTCTGTCCTTTCCAGGTCAAACTAGCATAAACCCCCAGTTCTGACACCTCTTGTCTTCAGGGGATTTTGAATTGTAATAACCTTGAGGCAGGACAGTGCCTCAGTGGTACAGTGGTTAGCACTGTCCCCTCACAGCAAGAAGTTCGTGGGTTCAAACCCCTGTTGCCCCAGCCTTTCTGTGTGGAGTTTGCATGTTGTCCGTGTGGGTTCTCTCCGGGTCTTTGGATTCCTCCCACCATCCAAAGACATGCAGGCTAGGTTAATTGGTGTCTCTAAAATTGTCCTTAGGTGTGAGTGGTTGTCTGTCTGTGTGGCCCTGTGATGGACTGGTGACCTGTCCTAATCCCGATGTCAGCTGGATGCAGGATAAGCGGTTCACGATGGATGGATAACCTTGAGGCTTTTAAACTAATTGCGTGTCTGTGTGTTACAGGTATCAGATTTCTGTAATGGCCGTGAATGTATGCAGCTTTTGATTTGGTCTCTGAGGCCTCAGTAGCCATTACAACATGTAACTCCAAGCCACTTTAAATCACTGCTATTGTGAAAAGGAAAAACGTAAATAATACAGTTTTAGCTCAAACCTGTAATATAGCTGGTGACTAATCCATTGCCGCAAGCTAATATAAATAGCACATAAAAAACAACTTTAATAAAAGCTTAAAATCCCACGCGGTGCTTTCTTGCTATCTTGCTGTCTTAACAGGCTATTGTTGCGGCTCAGTAAATGCAGCACTCTGCTGGTTGTGTGAGTGGTCTTTATCTATGAACATCCCATGGGCTCTTACAGTAGGCCAGCCTGTTCTTGTCCTACTTTCCAGCACGCCTGTCCTCCCTCCTCGTTGTCTGTTAAATGTGACGTGCTGGCCCTCCATTCACCAACCTCTCTGAGGTACCATCCATCTTGTTTGCCTCTGTAAAATCCAATCCCCTACTCTCGTGCAAGCCTCCCCATCGACGTTCATCCATCTTTTGCTTCCCATGAATCAGGGCCATCTGGTCAGGTGCTGCAAGCACATCATTTGTTTCAGTTAGGTTTTTATCCCCCCCAGCCTACTTTCTTCTGTACTCTGTTCTCTCTTTTCAAAGGGGCAGGCTGCCGGCCTGTAACTCACAAAGGGCCCGTTGACGCTATGTTCAAGGCTAACAATATCATAGTGGCAGGGAGGGAATGAGGTTCGACTTTTTGCCGTAAACAGCTGCTCTAAACCAATAAACAGGATGTTAAATTGAGGATCACTGCCATAGCCAGGTTGTTGGCAGTACTGTCGGCCATATTCCAGACAGCAGTAATAGCATCATTGGTAATGCTATGGGTCTCAACGGGGTGTAATTGGATGTAACTTATTCAGTTACTCGTAAATATCTATGTCTCCCACTGGGGCTTGGAAAGTGTCTCCTGAGTTCCATCCTGCAATAAAGACAGCAGGGAGTTTAATAACAGTAAGGCAGCTTAGTGGCTGCCACCTGCCAGCGTAATTGAAAATTTTAGGTGTCATATTGCTGTTTTTATGAATCAGTGATATGACTCTATTCACACCTTGTTGTATGACTTAAATTAAAACTTAATTGCATCTGTTTTGTTACAATTAAGTTAATATGTTAGAAGTCTTGTTTCCGGGGGTTTTTATGTGTTTCTGTATTTTGCAGTGGTCGCTTTAAGAATCTCAGGATCTCAGTAACAGCATGGTATGTCATGTGATCAGTAATCAGGAAGTAAGTGAGTATTGCATCTGAGCTATTTCAGTAATATCTGCATTCATCTTGTGACTTTGATAGAAACATGGGTATGTATTGATTGTTTTATTTTCATCTACAATTAACAACAAAGAGTTACTTTTGATAATGAATACAATATTCCTAGGTCATTGGAAGTTCAGATAAGAATAATAACAAATAAATAAATTAACAAATAATTAAGTTAAATATAGAATAAATGCATACAATTTGTCTCTGTAAAAAAGAAGATATGTTAAAGACATTGAAGATTGAGTTGGTATATTTGCATTGAGTTAGTATATTTACATTGTACACTGCTCAGAAAAATTAAGGGAATTTCACACATCAGATCTCGATGAACGTAATAGTTCAAAGTTCAAAATCTTTACATGGTATAACTCTTTAAGAACAAAATGACGTATCAGAGGTCAGTGGAATACAAAATCACCAACTGATTGAGGGTTGGATTTAAAATCACACCAAGAATAAAAGTAAAAAATTTAAATCACATCCCGGTATCTAACGGCAGTCAGGGTACCACTAGCTAGCTGGATGATGTTGCTGGCAGCATCACGTTCGCCATGGCGTCTCCAGACTCTTTTCATCTGTCACATGTGCTCAGTGTGAACCTGCACTCATCCGTGAAGAGAACGGGGCGCCAATGGTGAACCTGCCAATTCTGGTGTTCTCTGGTAATTGCCAATCGAACTGCACGGTGCTGGGCTGTGAGCACAGTTCCCACTAGAGGACGTCGGGCCCTCTTGTCACCCTCATGGTGTCTGTTTCAGTTTGGTCATTTTGTAGGGCTCTGGCAGTGTTTCTCCTGTTCCTCCTTGCACAAAGGAGCAGATACCTGTCCATCTGCTGAGTTAATGCCCTTCTACGGCCCTGTCCAGCTCTCCTTGTGTAACGGCCCATCTCTTGGTATCTCCTCCATGCTCTTGAGTCTGTGCTGGGAGACACAGCAAACCTTGCAACAGCACGTATGGATGTGCCATCCTGGAGGAACTGGACTACCTGTGCAACCTGAATGGGCTGCAGGTACCACCTCATGCTACCAGTAGTGACAAGGACACTACCAAAATGCAAAGCTAGAGAACAATCAGTCAGGATTGGATAAGGAGAGAGCAATTGTTTGTAGCCACCAACTGCAAAACAGTTTCCTTTTGGGGGTTTGTCTTGCCATTGCCTCTCCAGTGCACCTGTTATCACTTGCATTTGCACCAACACCAGTGTGTGTATACATGTTCAAAGCAAGCATTGTGCTGATTAGGCTTTTTGTGTATGTTTTAGTTTTAACATCAGTAAACTTGTGGATCTGAGTGCTGATGTTAGGAAGTTCTGTACAGCACATATACTTAGGGCAGCACTGCAACACATCTCTTTATGGTGATGCATTTATTGCATAGTCCCATGGCAACATGGGAAATAATAGTCTCTCAGCGGTTGGCCTGATGTGGACACTTGTTAACCCGAGGTTCACTAATCATAAGGCACGTTGCCATTCAGCAACCTTGCTGAGAGGCAGAATGGCCACATTGTTCCCTGGGTGCTTCACTAGCCCTATTTACACCTGGCATTAACATGGCTCTTCTGTGATCCAATCACAAGTGGACAGCTCCAATGTCAGTTTACACCTACAATGCGTCACCAACATGCATCTTGAGTGACCACTTCAGATCGGATCTCATTTCCCTGCTGTATCTGCAAAAAATCACATATATCATTTCAGGTTTGCAAAGACCATATTTGATAAATGTACTGTTTGTCAAACCACAAATGAGACAAGAATTAGGTTGGACAAACAATATCACTGATTACTGTACAAAAAGACAACTTTATAACTGGTGCAAAAACACAAATTGATCATTGCATTAGTTCAGGCTGTCAACAAAGTCAAGCTCACAATTCCGTAGCTCATGTCAAATTTAGCCCACATCAGGTGACAGCTCAGCTGATTTCCATCTCAGCATTCATTGGCAAAAGCCACTCAAGAGCCATGAGGATCATCACCTTGAACAAACAAAAATAGGCACTGTACTATAATCTGTTTAACATTGTCACTGGTAATTTAACAGTCTTTTAGTTTAGTTTAGTTTTAGTCGGAGCCGGGGATTGAACCACTGATCTTCCGATTGGGCAACCCGCGCTCCCTCCTGAGCCACAGCCTGCTATCATATTGCCATCAGGATACCTTTTAATAACGTCCCCGTAACTTTCTCGCTCTCTGTCCAAAACCAATGAGAAGCACTGGAAGTGTTACTAGAATGCTCTTCTTATTGAGGCCCTCAGCTGTTGGCCTACTTTGTCTTTAAAAGTAGATAATTAGCATATATTAGCTTGCATATGTGCTAAACTAAGATGGTGAACATGGTAGATGTTATACCTAGTAAACATCTGCAATTTTATTGTGTACTGTTTTGATAACCAGAATGTTAGCATGGTCATTGTGAGCATGTTAGCATGCCGACATTAGCATTCAGTTCACAGTAGCACCGTGTACAGCCTCATAAAGCGTTAGTGTGGCTGTAGACTTTTAGTCTTATTAAAGCTAATAATGGAAATCTGTTGATACAAACTGATGTCATTCATTGAAATGTTTGCACTGAATTATGTACATGTGGATGAAATCTCTACCTGTCTCAAAAAAACATGGTAATGTCGTAGATTCTAGTTGACTGGGATTTGTTCCCTAGATATTATACATATGTACACAGGTAATATGGCATTCAGACTCCTGCAACATTTCTGGCAGGAAAGCAAGATGCAGTTGCTGATTCTTGGCATGTCTCTCCTACATGAGACTTTACCTGGAACCTGCTATTTTCACATATGTGAGAGATGGCCAGTGGTTCATTTAGCCAGAACACCCAGGCTAGACAATGTGCAGTTTGAAGGCTAAATTAAATAAATCAATAACAGACTGTGTGCTATCCTCATTAAACATTGGCAGCAGTTTAAATACATCCATGAGTAAACACTTTGAAACAAATGAAACACAAACACGTCCACTCACAAGAACACACACAAGCTTCTGAGTCTAAGATGATAACACTAAAGTTTAAATGCATTATGTGCTTCCCATATATACACAGACAGACATAGACACGTTATTTCACAGTTACAAAATGGAAAGAAAGGTGGGCTTTCATTACCATCAATTTCATCACGACCTTCAATGAAATTATTTCAAGTAGGTACTAGTACTGATACACAAAGGCATCAGAGATAAATTGTTACTGATACTTAAAAGCAGTCTGAAGAAATGTCATGTGGGAATTTTGTCCAAGTCGCTATTTCAATCCTTCCTTCCCTGCCTTGTTGCTCCCTCTATCCATCTGTCAATGGAGTGCTAGACTCTGGTGTGTGTGTGTGTGTGTGTGTGTGTGTGTGTGTGTGTGTGTGTGTGTGCGTGCGTGGGTGTGAATGTGTGTGTCTCGGGATGCATGTTTGTATTTGTGTGACTGTGCCAATGTGTATATTTTTGTTTAATAAAGGTATCCATGCAAAAATATGTACTGTGTGTGTGTGTGTGTGTCTGTGTGTATGTGCACATATTGGCTGAAGGTAGTGCATCTCTCTCTTGAGCCAGGTCCTGCAGAGTTGGCATGCTGCGTTCACAGTCGGCCTGCATTTTACCAGCAGTCTCCATTTACACCGTCTGCCACTCGACCATCCACGGCTGAAACATATATGGGTTTTCTGGCTTATAACAGGTACAGCTGAGGGCGGCACACAGCAAGATTTATGTGATGTCTTAACATTCAGACTTCTTAGAATACAACATGTAACACAAACACAGACAGGTACACACAGTGATCATTTCTGTTTCACACAGAACACCAACTGGTTGGTCCATGAGTGTCTGCAGAGTATGTTAAGAAAACAACATATTATTATTATACTATTATTAGTATACTATTATACTATACTATTTAGTTTAGCGTCCCTACTCCTAAACAATAAAAACTCTTGAAGAAGGTATACATATTGATTGCACTGAAAGAGAGCCTTAGAAAGTTTGAGTAAATAAAACCAGGGACTAATTTACTACTTATTTAATTTAATCTCTGTTATTGATTTAGATGGCCAATTGACAGGTACCTTTTGATTTCTGAAAATTAAAAGGAACCAACTTCTCCTTGACTTCTAAGCTTTTTCATCCAATAATGACAGAGGAAAAGGAAAATAGAAGTCTGGCCAGTAAGAGGCAAATTGGTAGGCTCTGTAAGAATGCAAGTTTTAGATTATCTTGTCCTGTATCTGACAGATATTGCTTTACATTACAGTTGAATTTAGTACATTGTCAAAAAATTTAGTAATGTGGTCAGTGTAGCCAAAGTCATTCACGAATGCATCAATGCAGTCATAAATGTGTTTAGAACATTGAAATAAAATTATTAGAAATAAAAATCAGTATTCTTACAAGGGCTAATCTGTCCATATTATATTATAAGATAAGATACAAGATACATTGCAAGTTAAAGAATGAGCTAATCTTTTCTTGATTCAGCTGTGGAGGAATTAGAGCAAAGATTCTGAAAGAAAGACTGGCCAGCTCAAAACATAAAATGGATCTTCAGTTGGCACTTTCCTGCCAGTATTATCTGGCCTTTAGTTGTCAGGAAGCTGATTTGAAATACAACTGTTGAATAAGAACTGGGTCAACAGAGAATTATATCAAGGGCAAACTTGACATAAGGTTAAAGCAATTTTGAAATCCTGTCTAGAGGAAACTGCTAGTGATCAAATTGAAACATCTGTAGGAAAATGGAAGAAAAAATAAACTGTTCCCATAAGTAACTGTTTGAAAATGTTTTCTGAACTTGTTTCAGATTAGAAAAAAACTAGCCTGAAGCAGTCTTCAAACTATATCACCTTTAAAAGTGGCTACATATAAAATGATAACCATATAAAATAGGTTTAGATATGCAGCCTCATAAAGCGTTAGTGTGGCTGTAGACTTTTAGTCTTATTAAAGCTAATAATGGAAATCTGTTGATACAAACTGATGTCATTCATTGAAATGTTTGCACTGAATTATGTACATGTGGATGAAATCTCTACCTGTCACAAAAAAACATGGTAATGTCGTAGATTCTAGTTGACTGGGATTTGTTCCTCAGATATTATACATATGTACACAGGTAATATGGCATTCAGACTCATGCAACATTTCTGGCAGGAAAGCAAGATGCAGTTGCTGATTCTTGGCATGTCTCTCCTACATGAGACTTTACCTGGAACCTGCTATTTTCACATATGTGAGAGATGGCCAGTGGTTCATTTAGCCAGAACACCCAGAACCCAGCCTGAAGCAGTCTTCAAACTATATCACCTTAAAAGTGGCTACATATAAAATGATAACCATATAAAATAGGTTTAGATATGCAGACATTAGGAGCTCTATAAGCAAAATGAAAGACATTTGCAGTTCCTGCTAATAGTCACTTGCAGTCAGGGCTGGAATTTCATGGGGACCACGATGGCCATTATGCCCTTCAAGAATTGGCCTTGATGCCCCGTCCATACTGCCACACGGCTGATATCACAGTTTTCTTCTATGCTGCTTTCTTGTCAATAGGGTTTTTAGACACCACTGTCTTTTGTTGAGATTCTGAATTCTTATTGGGCAACATCAAGTGAAGCTCGGCACACATTACCAGTGGTGGTTTTGATTTCACCGGATCGCTCTGTGTGCCGCTTGAGCAGACTAAGCAAGAGCAAGAGAGATGCGTTGATAACATAAGCCAGCTTTGGGTTTGGCTGGCTGGCTCTTTAGCTATATCAGGTGCCTTTTTGCTGAAATATGTTTAACTTCTCATAATGTCAAGGGACAGAGCTCATGTTGACTGTTAACAGTGACACACAGATGCTCATCTCTATGAAACGTCTGTATCCTCACTACACTGCATTATTATAATCAATGGATGGATCACATCTATCTCTCTTGTCCAGGCACTGTCTCTCCCTCTTTATCTTCTGCAGTTCTCATGCATTAGTTCCTGTTGTTGACTGTGTAGCTGCTGTGGATGCTTTGACCTACAGTATGTTGATGTTCAAGTTTGCTGTCTTCAAATGTATAATGCAAACCTTTCTGTCTCCTTTCTGAGATCGCTTTTTTCATTTTTCCAAAAATTAGACAATATTTCTCCAGGGAGTGCAGTTATAGATATAAGGACAGCGGCGTGATAAATCCAACATGTCTGACAGTTTGTCGGACTTAGCAACAGTTACTAAGGGGGGCATGGTTTAGCAAAGAGTCCATTGGCCTTGCCGCCTAGCTGAAATTCTAGGCCTGCTTACAGTATTTAAAAAATATTGTTCTAAAACAGACAACAGAAGGAAATAATGTAAATGTAAATATGAGTAATGAGTAAGTAATGAGTGATTGGACAAAACATTATTATTTGGGTGGAGGTGCCATTGAGAACTTGAGGGCTGCAAGCTGTAATGAATTCTGGTTGTGTTTAACTCAAATATTTAACTGTATTTGTAAGTCCTGTGTGGGTTGAATCGAAGTTTAATTTAAAAAAAGAGAGAAAGACCAATTGATCTTTGTCTAGCACAAACACTGCATCCCTGCAGACTTTAATGTTTTATTTGGAACTTTTGAAACCAAAATGCAAACTCATTAAAGTTGTTAAGATGGGACAAAGCAGAAACTTGGCATCAGCTGAAAGAGTTTTGTTTTCATCTTGTGTGTGACTCTTTAGCCCTGAGGAGGGCCTGAGCTGGCTGTTTTTCCAGCACTTTCTCACCCTCTCTCTGTACTCCCTCCCCTCTCTCAGAGCATGGAGGAAGTTCAAAGAAAGAACATGAAAACAGACGGTAGTCCTCAAACACTTTCTGATCTGCTGCAGAGCAGAGGAGTTCTGAGCTTTCACCGACATGTAGTGACTAGGAGCAACACATTTCTCTGTGTTAAAGTTAAAGAACTTGAATTTTTCCCAAGTAATTATTACTTCTGTTTATCCATCAATACCACTTAAAAATCAATGTGAACAGCATATCTTTACTCTCTAAAGACAAGACAAAATGTTGTTGGGGATAGCTTTCCAGGACATCAACAGCTGATTACATCTTGTGACAATCGATTAATCATCAAATCATCAAATCATAGCTCTTCATGAAATAATAAATCTCACAGGGGAAGCTGCCTCTGCTGGTTTCAAACTGATATTACCAAAACTGTCTTTATAACAAGATCAAAGGGATTCGAAAGGACTATTTTCAAAATGAACATTAATAAATTGACTGATTTAATGAACATTTTATTATCATATCCACTCACACCTCTCACATACAAACACACACACTCACTCACTCAACTTCTATTATTGCAGTGACCACAGTTAATCCAGTTGCCATATCCGCTGGCAGCTACTGAGTCATTACCATAATTATAACATGCATTTCCAGATTTTTGGAATGAGCATGTGATTCTTTCCAAAAGCGTTGTCACACTGCCTCACTTGTGGGATTCATCTTCATTCACACTCAAGTTGCCTTCCATCTGCTCACTGAATGCTATAAATTGTGTAAGTAGGAGAAGTTCTCATCCTCATCTTCATGAAATGGCCCAACAGATTTCTGAAGGACTCTCGTGTCTGTTGACCTTTTCACCAGCTCTTTCCTCTTCAGCCCAATATAGTTTTGACAACATTTATGTAACAGTGTGCACATTTTACAGACATGGGTTAGAGCATTTGAATAATCAATGTTTGCTGGATAACACACCTAGACACATTGACCTTCAGGTCCTGCAGTAATTGTATTTCATGGTTGAGAAGTGACGACAAGGGATTGTTTGATTTAGAGCCAATTACTTCCACAACTTTAGCTCTTGTCCATGCATTTTGGAATTAATCCAGAATAGATAGGTGGTATTACTATATTATTTTGATTATTTCGAGAACCATTCATCCAATCAACCTAACACGTGGCAGGTGTGTTGCTGCAGACCCAAAGGAGTGCGGTGTCGCATTTGATGCAATTTGGACACGCCACACGTGCAGAATGAATAGATTTTGAATAAGCTAATGTACAGCACAAGCAGCTTGTCTCTGCAACAGTGAGGGCGGGGGTACGCTCGCAGATAGTGAATTGTTGAAACTGAGTTATCGTCATCACGCAGGTTTGATATACGTTACAAACGAATGTGTTGAAACAGAGTTATAAGAGTTTTATGAAGTTCTAAGGAAGCGCTGAATATCTTGCAGTATCTTTGCCATTGTCGTGTTGTTTCAGTTTTATTAATGCTCTAGGTGAAACCAATGTGAGACGCACATTTTGAACATGCACTGCACTAAATACCGCATGGAGGTACACATCAGCGCCTGTGAACAGCACTGCACTAGTAAAAACAACAAAACACAATGATTTTTCTCTGTATATTCAGTATTAAGTCTTTAACCAGCAGCTGCATGTTCAGTAAAACGCAGAACACACCCAGGACACAGAGTGCACCACAGACACTGCACGGTCGTGCACAGAATTGCCACCCGCGAGTGTGTGTGCATTTTGACCTGCAACACATTGATAACCCAGTTAGTTCACAGCGACACAGTTTAGTAACAAATCAATCACAGGCACAGTTTTCAAAGGAGTAAATGAGAGAAACTCAGATCATCTTCCAGTCTGTTACATGGACAACCATCTGACCAGATGGGTTCATCAACAACAGCAGTAACATGCTGCTTTATGTTTATGTGCATCAGTGATGCTGCAATTTAAACAGACACTGTTGCTGGTGACATGAACACAACCATGAAGCAGGTGTTCACTGACTATCCAATGTGTTTTGGTGTCCATCCATCCATCCATCCATCGTCAACCGCTTATCCTGCGTACGGGGTCGCTGGGGGCTGGAGCCAATCCCAGCTGACATCGAGCGAAAGGCGGGGTACACCCTGGACAGGTCGCCAGTCCATCGCAGGGCCGTTTTGGTGTTGACTTGACAAATATTGGGGGGAGACAGTTTAAGACTAAGCGTTCATGGTGTCTCTGCAAGGCTGTAGCTTACTTAGGCACAAAGTGCATCTGAAGCTGATGGGAATATAATTTGTTTTGCAGGTATTTGGCCATAGTATTGGACAAATTATAACCTGATGACTCTGCATGAAACGTTAAGGGATCACGAGATCACCATCTAATGGCAGTCCATCCAATAGTTCCCAAGACATTTCATTTAAAACCAAATTTCAACCTCATGATGTCGCTAGAGTAAAAGTCACAGGATTTTCAAAGTCAGTAGGATTCATCTTCTGCTGGGCTCCATGAATATCTAAACAGAAGTAAAAGTAAATCTATCCAATAGTTGTTGGTGATATTTCAACCATAATGAATTTGAGCATAAGTGAAATGTATGCTGCATTAAAGTTACTGTTACAGTTTCAATTTATTGCAAAAGGTTACAGCCTACCTCTGGTAACATTTGTAATCTTAAAAACCAAATCAACACTATGAGATATTCTTAAACCTCTGCAAATATGAACAGAACTCCCTGCTTTAACCAGCATTGGAGTGTCCCTGAACAGACCACAGTGACACGCATTGTACATTAATCCTTACCGGGGGACCACAGAGACTATTATCACATCTAGACCCACTTCCTGTTAGGGGAAAAGTAGGATTTTTGCACTTTGAATTACATCAGAATAAGTATGAAAGTATTGAAAGCTATGTTAGGCATGAGAGGCCTACATCTGTACAGGCTGTGCCCTGTAATCAGTTCCTGTATTTGAAATGTATATTGTAGAATTGTTGTTGTGTTTTATCTGCTGATAAAATCTGTTTTATCTGTGAGATATCTGCTGCGGTCATCAATGCACTCAATTTAGATGCAAAATCCAAAATATCTAGTCTAATGTAATTGTTTCTCAATTGGGGCCAATTTCCATCAGTGATAGAGATTTTCCACGGCCAGTTTACAGACATTTATAATGCATTCCCGAAATGAAGAGCACAATTAGCAGTTCCCTCTGGCCTGATGCCTCAATCTGTTTCCCAGTCTCATTTCTAATTTATCTTACTCTGTCCCAACAAGCCCAATGCAGTGAAGTGCAGTTTGACATTAGTCCTACGAATCTGCAGCGGGCCATGAAGCGAGAGAAGTGGTTTGGCATGAATCTCATTCCAGATTCAATCCCCAAAACTCCATAAAGTGCCTTTCATTTGTCTTCTATTAAAGTTCATCTGTGCTTTATGAATGGGCTTAAAAATGTGAGTTTCTGTTCTCCCAGGACATGTAAGGAATCGTAATGGCTTCTTGATGTTGCTTCAGCTGTACATGGGGGAAGAAAGGGAGAATCAACTTTACCCCTTATCAAATTTATTTTTATCTTATACATTTGCAGTCTTACTTAGTTTAAAATCACACTTTTATTCTCTGTGCACAATTAATGTGAGCCATATTTATAATGGTAACTAACAGGTGATGTGTTCTTGTTCTTGTCAGTCTTCTTCTCAAAGCCGACACCGAGATGACCTTTAACACTTAAGCGGTGTGTGTTTGTGTGTCTGTGCAATTTTTTTTGACATTTTATTGCAAAAGGTCACAGCACTTTTGAGTTTTGTGTTTGTTGACTCTGTCCGGAATATCAAAGCTAACCACAGTGGTGTAACTGTTTTAACAAATATTACAATAGTTGTGGATGTTTGGGCCAGAGTGGTGTGTCTAGGCAATTCTGAATGGTCTGGGTCAAGGAACATGACATTTTGTTTTGCCTTGTTGAGACACTGGGGCAGCAGTGTTTGTGTGGATTGCTTTGATTTTGACCACAAGTGAAAATCAAAGCAGACACCAAACCTCTATTGATGGATCTGCAGATATGCAAAGAGTTGAGGTTGTGTTGGTCCAAGAAGAGCTGATAAAGATCTGTGTGTAGAATTGGAAACACCCTTTTACGTCATGGATATGTATCCATGTGTCGTGGACATTTAAAAAACAGGAACAGGTTCATATGTGGATACTGTTGTGTTCTTTTGCACTGAATTCTTCTGGTGTTTATGTGCTATCCACTCTCTTGAGTATCCTTGCGTGTTTGCCACCATCAAAGACTAGCAACAGATGAATGCGCAAAATATCAAAGGGAATATCCAACATTTTTCATGCCGTGAGTTGGGTATGTGCTAGAGAAAAAAACAATAAAACACTGCATTTGAATATTAACATCAAGGTCATACCTTTCTACACACTGTATATTTTAGTGCTTGTGGGACCGATGAACAAAGGCGCCTTCTTACTGACTTTTTCAGGAAAAGGGGAATCCATAATGCAAAATAAGAGTGCCTGGAAGCAGTTTGATGTATGACCTCAGAGAGTCGTTCTCCCACAGATTTTAGATGGCACTTGTCAAAGTTTGGGCCTTTGTAGTTGATGCTGAGAAGCTTGAACTCCTTCTCTGACAGTGGAAATGATCAAAAGAAAATAGAGGCGGTGTTGTTGCAGTGTGTTTGACGGGGCTGTAATGTACACTTAACACGGGCATCAAGATATAGATATAAACTCAAGCATACACTCACATACACATAAATACTGTAGATGCACATGCTCAATCTTGTGTCTGCGCACAGATCAAACTCTTCAGTGTGGACCGTGTGGTGTTATCAGAGAAGACACATGGTGAGTGTATGACTGTTTGCGGAGGCCTGAGGTGAAAAGAGCCCTGATCCAACATTGTCATTGCTTCTATAACACTGCAGTGACTGGAATATGTATGAGTGGGAGACTGCTGTGATTGAAATGTGCTAAAGCGAGTCGGTGCCTTAGTACTACTCTCCAAGGTGTGGGAGAGGAGGAACAGGAAGGAGAGAGAGAGAGAGAGAGAGAGAGAAAGTAGGGCAGGGAAGAGTAAAGTAGACAACAAGGTGGAGCTGCTTGCTGACACTTTGCTGTCCTGAACCTGAAAACAAGTTGCCCTGAAGCACTGGTTCTCAATCAGATTATTTTAACACGATTCGCAATGCTGCACGGCAAAGCCTTATCCTCTCGCTCTGTGTCTGTCCATGTGGGTGTGTGTCTGTAGTGAAGTTTGCTCAGGTTGTCAGTTAACAAGGAAAGCATGACACAGTTGTATGGATTCGTAACACACATAAACACTGACACAGTGTTCCTCTTTCTGTCTCTTTCAGGAAACTTCCTCCTACTCAGATCGAGGCTTCTGAGAAATGAGCTGCCAATGTAAGTCCTTTGCCTGACCTCAGCACTCAGCTGCTAATGTTGATTTTAGGTTAATTAAACTGACTGAAAGTTATAATTGAGTAGACAAACACTTGTGCACGACGACACAGAGCCGTAGCCCTGGACTCCTAACCTTCAACTCCCTTCTACTCACTAACCATCTGGGACAGGGTTCACTACTGACATCATTTATTAGTAGCTAATTGCTATTCCCTACAAACACACTGATGGGACATCAAAGGATGACTCACTGCTGGACAGGCGAGTGAAATTCATATTTCAAACACAATCCTTCCTTCAGTATTATGCTACAGAGTTGCCACTTCTGGTTTTAGTTTGTCATCCGGAGCACAAGGAAGGCTTAAGGCGCTATCAATAATGGATGAGGATGTGAGACTTTCCAGCGAGTTTTCCTGAAGCTTCAGCGCTTGCATTTAACACCCAGCAGGACTGGCTCTCTGTGCACCTGGAAACGGGTGTTGTAGCTCTCGAGGCAGTGTATTCGGTCAGTGCCACTTACAGCAAAAATGAGAAGCTGCAGCTTTCATCACTGCTGATAAGAATGTGAGATGCAAAAATCAATAGTACAGAAGTTGTGTAGTGTGTTCAGTTAAATTAGTACTAACTCCAGCCAAGATAACAAATACACTGCAAAAAAAATCCTTATCAATTAAACATTTCAGCGCCATAAGCTATGAACACATTCTTAACATATTAAATGGCTGATATGGTGAGTGTTTTAACAGTTTCCTATTTACACAACTAGCACACACGGAGCAACTTAGAATCATCTGGAGTCGTGTTTCTGACCACCTGGTAAATATAACTCCAATATTCACTGTCCCTCTGTATTGGTCTCAATCAAATCCTGAGGTAAATAACTGAATCTTTAGCAGCTAAATGTTCCCCTGTGTTCACCAGCTAGTTGCTCACTATGTGTGTCTGCTTTTATGTGCTGAGCAGGTAGCATTCAGTGAAAACAAAGTTAATGAGTTAGACCCTGGACGTAAATTTCATCTAACAGTTGGGGGGACAATAAACATAAACTTTCTCAAGAGCAATTTTTGAAGGGGACCCAAATAATACAGCCAAAATTGTACTTGTATAGGATACGTGCACACAGAGGGAAGTCTTACTACTTTTCTTCTGGCCAACAACACAAAGCAATAGTTGTTTAAATATGACTTACGTTCATAGGTTCACCGCGCGGTCATATTATCCTAATTAACTTGCATCCTGTACAGAGTAGAGGAGTCAAGTTAGACGTAAGTAACTCTACCTAAGTAAGAGGACGTCTCTTCTCTGAAACACTGATTATAAAATAACATGAGAATTTTCACTAGAAGGAGCTGAAAATAAATTGCAGTAGCCTATAAACTAAGCCATTTTTAAATACATTTTGCTTAAAAATATTTGAAAGAAGACAGTATCCTATTTCTTATCTCACCATTTTAATTCTACTTGATTCTCCATCTCATTTTTTAAACTACAGTAATCTGCCTTGCTTTTCCCGTCAGACACACAAGCACACATCTACACCTGTCTGTCTGTCTGTCTGTCTGTCTCTCTCTTTCTCTCTCTCTCTCTCTCTCTGTCTGCTCTGACTATATTTGTCAACAGTTTTATTTAAAAGAACTCGCCTTTGGTATTTTTTCACCCGCAATTCCGTTTTCCCAGCAGCAGATGAGCCACATGTGGAGGAGGCTTGTTGTTAATAATTACCGATCGAGACCACTATGGTCTGAATGACATCGTCACCACCAGCTGTGTTCACTGTTGCATTACCTGGTCCATGCTTGATAATATCCACAACATATCCACAGCATCTCTTTCTGTGTGTTTCTCTACAGATGTAAATAGTGAGCGTTGCCTCCTCTTCACTCTCATGAATAACTTCCATACACCTAAGACATGTTTTAGCATGTGTGAGTGTGACTGTGATATGAGATTTCTAACGTTCAATGTGACCAGCAGAAAATTGGATATTTGTTCGCAAAACCTCCCCCCCAAAAAACGTCCTATTTCAGTCCCCAGCTGATCAATCTGTGAATCTCTAGCTGTTGAAAGCGACTTGCAGTCCAATAAGCCGTTAAACAAGCTACCAAACAAGCTAGCCCCGACCCCATGGGATTTCCACCTATGAGTGAGAGTAAAGTTGCGTTCTGTAAAGTCAAAATAACGACCTGAAGGTGGCTAAAACATTCTCCAGAACTGAGGACTGCAGAGGCGGGTGATAATTATCTGTGGATTCGTCACTGTGAGCAGTCACTTTGATTCATAGTTAATATAAAATTATTGATCCGTGCAGCTTTAAAGTCTTTAAAATCTGCCAGTGCCGAAATATTTCAGCTTATTTCCAATGCAGATCCACTCTATATTCTAGCAGGCATGTTCTGATCAAGTAAAATGTTTCAATATTCTAGTGTACCAACCTGCACTCACATCTAGAAAATTCTTGAAACATGTTGTTGTGTACAGGAAACAGGTTGCAATATTCATATAACACTGGCAGAAAACAAGATTTATAGGATTCAGTTATACACATAAATGACTTGAGAAGATGGAGATTTGATACGCCTGGTCTGGTGTAATTGTACATTGAAACAATGTAATTATAATGTGAAAGACAGTACACACAATATTTCACAGATCGTTGCACTTTGTTTCTGCTGGATTATGTTATTGTTGTACAAATCCCAGCCATAAACATGTGAAAGTGTCATTTTAATGGAATTTTTAAACTATAGCTATAGCATTTCTCACACAACATTCTGCCTTTGTATTTTCTCTAAAATATTTATATCCACACTTCCTATATCACACGCACAGACAGGCACTCTGAGACATGCATTTGAATGCAAATACAGTTCTTGACATTCACACACAAAGTCACATGTACACCTCAGAAAACCCACACAAGTGCCAGTTTTCTGCAGAAACAGGGGTCCTGCCAGCCGTGTTGCTGTGGTTAGGAGATAACAGGAAGCTCCAATCACAGGACTCCTCTCAATCCTTCCCATAAGGCCTCTTATGGGAGTATCCCTGGGGTGGAGGATGAGAGGGTGTAGCTGACATCACCCTCACAATAGACCTTGCTAAAAGTGTTAGAATTGGATCTGGAAGTTGCATTTGACACCGGCTTTTGGACAGTAACCGTGCACAAAAGGTGCACCGTGGCTTGATAACAAATTAATCGTACAACTTTCTCTGTGGATTAATTCATGCTTTCCTTTTTAGGTCAAAGTGAGGCATGCAGCATTTGCCAGGGGATAATCAGATCAATGATAGCTTTGCAGTGGAAAAAACTGAAAGGATACAACCACAATATTGAAACACTGTGATCAAAGCTGAGCTCACTCTGTGAATGAGGATGTAGGGAGGCGAGCAGGGCTGCAGAGGACAGCTGTGATTGATGCATTACTCTCTCCTGGCTGTCTGCACACAAAGAGAAGGAGACAATTTCCCTGAATCACAGTGTAGAACGTCTTTTGTCTCCCCTCTCGTCTCTCCATACACTTGCATTATAAAGTGCTCATCCTGAGCTATTAAAAAGCCTCTTGTGTGTGCTGACAGTGAGAAACAGGCATGGAAACACTTTTTAGTCTGACTAGGACAGCGTAAAAGTGCTTTTACTGTCCTACACATTGAATATAACCTGGGTGTCACTTCTGAAGAATACCGAATTATTATTTCAGCCCATTTACTATTTGCCTTTTAATTTGCTGTTCACAAACAGATTAAAAAGTATGATGCGAACCACCCAATTTCTCTACCTTTTGTTATTTATGTTCGTGAGAATCATTGGTTATCCCCAGAGATGAGATGTGCTGTTACCTCCGAAATCTGTATATTTTTAGATGAGTCACACCAGAGAAAACATTTGTTAAATGGATACGTTCTAATATACCAGGGCCAAGTCACTCGCAAACACACAGCCCACTCGCACTGTGAATAGAACATGCGAGAAATTAATTAATGTCACTCCATGTTACTATGTCAAGGTCAACATCATCTCTGACTCAGAAATCATATCCACAAAGATCCACATTACCTGCTTCAGTGCAGTTTAACAAGGTAATGAGTCTCAGTGGTGAAACCACAGTGGGAAGGAAACATCATGGGAGCCAGTTGATTAGGCAGACATTTAATGTAGTAAAACTCCCTCAAATTTATAAATCACACCCTGGAACAACACAACAGAACAGAATACCTTTATTTCATTGTTTATAGCTTTTTTATACATTTACACAGTGTTGAATTTTAGTTGTAAATCCAAATATTGTTGGGTTGGGTAAAATCTCAGCCCCGGCAGCATGTCAAATTCACAATTCCACGGGTACTACAACATGAATACAGACATTTCTCCTTCCCAAAAAAGTAGTAACAGGCCTCAAGATTTCTTACATCATGGCAAAATGTGTTTTCTTCTGGTTCTTTTGTGTGCTAAATATATGATTTTGAGACACCATGCAAAGAAAGTGAATAACGATGGAGAGAGAGGGTAAAAAATGTTTCAATATTTGGGCTCACATCATGAGCAGTTAGCTTTACAGCCAATTATTCTACAAGTCAGATTCAGCAATCAACGGCTCTGCTTTGTTTGAAAGAAATATTGAAATTTGAGAAAGCATTCCCAGGGAATTAAAGTACATGTAATGCTAAAGCTCATTTAATGTGATGATAGTCTGAAGGTTTGAAATTAGGAACACGATACCAAACCAAATAACACCAGTCAAAGTGTTTTATGATGTATGAACTGATTTATTTGCCATGGTAGCAGCGTGGCTCTCAAGACAGCAGTGTCGAGTGATTGGTAAGTTGGTCCACCATTTTGGGCCAGCCTGAAAAAGCTCAAAAACTAATATATGGATTGCCATGACATTTTATACAGACATTCATCCCTTGTCCAGTACTATGGTTTATGAGCAAATACCTGCAAAACTGATGGCATTCCCATCAGCCTGAGCTGTACTTTGTGTTTGGTGTTAACAAATATTAACATTCCAACACACTAAGATGGTAAACATCTTCAATCTATTGTTAAAATTTGGTGAGGCTGCACTTAGGCAAAGTGCAGCCTCACCAAGCCGCTTGCGTGGCTGTGGACTCTTGTTTACATCTAGGGAGCAAAAATGCTCCCTAAAACAAACTCACAGAAATGAAGCCTCATGTATTATTATTATATTATTATTGTATATGTCCAACCTGTCAGCAAAGAACTGCCTACTTACACATTCAGCAGACACAGAGCAACATTATCACCCACTGGAGTCATTCTTTCTGCTCCCCAAAAATCCTGAGAAAAATATGTAAGCTAACCTTGCTACATACTTTATTAAGCAGTCATTCGTTTAGTATGACTTTCTATCACGTCTTAGCTTGTGTTTTTGAAAATGGCATTAAACAACTTTTGGTGCAAGCCAAGGGACTCAAACAAACATACAGATACAGAGCAAACAAACATATGTGTGGTCAAAAAATGTGATTTTGTGTTAACAAAAACACTTCTCAATGGAGCACAAATGAAGGATGCTCCCCCGTTATACATCCATGTTCTTAGGACTGTAGCTCACGTCTCCTAAATGTCAGTGCTCTGTGTGATATAAAACTGTATATAAGCTACACACCATCTCTGCCTGTCCTTACGGCTTTATGGCTGTTGTCATGGCAACGGCTCATCTCCGTGCCATTGACAGGTTGATAGACAACCATTAGGGTATTGTTGTCACGTCACATGGGGGGATTGTGAGGCAGGAATGCACGGTTGACCCATTCAGCGTCCAGAAGGGAACCTCTGTCCTCTCCCACCCGTCACATGATCTCCCCTCACATCTACACAGGAAGTGACTTCCCACCTTTTCCTTTCACAGCAGGAAATCTCATTGCACACTATTTCCTCTGTGTGAATACGTTAGGCCGAGCCATGGCTATTGTGTGTCAGGCCAACTGCATTTTAAAGTAGGTGAGGTTCAAGGCTTATCCTGGCAGGATTTATAGCTGTGCTGTGGTTGTAGCCCGTGGGTGACTGCTCGTAGTGCACACACACGCGATGCAGCAACTCGCAGACAGCATTCACAGGACACCACTGAGCTGAAGCTTAGGAATGAGATTTGAGAGCTTTCGTTAAAGCTTTCAGGTCTTACAAAAGTTCAGTCACGATGAAAACATCAAGCCTCTTCTTACCCATTAATTTAACTATGTCTTGCACTCTGGAGGTTAACCTCACTTTTTAGTTGCGCAAAGACTGGCTGAATATTGAACTTTGACTGAACTTCAAATATCAATACTCATTGATGTTCTCTATGTTGTTTGCCATAGCACACAGTTAGAGAGAGTTTGCTGTAATTTGACATGATAGTGATATTTTGAACATCTGTGGATTAAAGTTAAAGTTTTAGAACATATAGTGCCTTCAGTATAATAGATAATGCCAGGATCTTGAAGCCTTTGATGTGGATCCTTACTGCATGTGGGAGATGGGGTGTGTGTCTCTGTGTGAGAGTGAGTGTTTGTATGGTATCTTTGCATTCAGGTGTCTTAATATATGTGCACTCATAGAAATATGCTAGTGCCTGTGTGTGCGCATGCATATGTGCACATCTCTATGTCTGTTTGGATTAGGCTTTATGATTTGCCCTGAATCTAGAGATAGAGGCCACAGCTGTAGCCCACAACCCTCTCCTGCCACTGTGCTTCGCTGAGTGCAGGACCCAGTGCAGCGAGAGACACCCATCCCCGTGTTATTCCCAAATATAAAAATACACTCAAATAAAGTAGCACAAGGCCATGTCTGGCCACCGTGTCTTCAGCTTGAAATTGGGTGGAGATTGGTTGTATTATGAGGTGTTTGATCCTTTCGAATGTGATGTGAAGTCAAGAAGCTAACCCACTACTCTTGCTTCCTGTAGATTTAATATGTTTACATTTTTTTTTAATAAATTAATGTAAATCATAATACAATACCAACATGAGTTATTGGTTGCTGAAGTCAGTCCTCCTGTTCAGACCTGATAATTTCATCATTTTAGGGGCGAGGCCACTTGGCCTTTGGTGTTGTTATAGTTTTTGAGGGCACAAAGGCCAAATGCCAGGACAGAAAGGCCATCAAAAAAAACAATGATTTTAATTTATCTTAAGGGTTAATGATGATTTTCTCCATTTTTCTAATTTGTTAATGCTTGTCAATAATAACCATTCATTAGGGATGCTGGCAGTCAGTCACTAAGGGTGCTGACAGAAGGTCCATCTTTTTAACGAGGTCTTACTAAACATTCACAATATTCATATTTTTTCCATTCATTTGAATTGCCAGGAGAACCTTTCAACAATTTGGGAATGTTTTCCACCAACATACTGTAATTCAAAGCAGCCACAGCAGCTTCACAGTCAACAACAGGAACTAATGCATGAGAACTGCAGGAGATGAAGAGGGAGAGACAGCGCCTGGACGAGAGAGAGAGAGATGTGACCTACGAGTAGTTCATCATCTTTTATAATAATGCAGCGCAGTGAAGATACAGACGTTTCATAAAGTATAAGAATTCAGAATCTCAGCAAAAGACACTGGTGTGTAAAACCGGTATTGACAGGATAGAGGCAACGGACAAAGAGGCAGCGGAGGCCACAGTAGCCACAGAGCGCATCTTTTTTTTAGGGGCATAAGGCCAAACCCGTGAAAATCCTGTTTACACTGTCCATGAAGATACACCCTTCTTGAAAGTTTTTGGTGTAAAAGACAATATCCAAAATTCAGTTCAGCTGAAGCTAATATGAGGGTTCAGCAGTCTCAATTAGCCAAATTAGGTGGATATCTTCTAAAGGTATAGTCTTCCCTCTTTGTGTTACTATCTCAGACTGCTCACTGTTACACTGGAGTCACACTATAAGTCTATCTTTTTCAAATGAAGAATAACTCTTTCAGCGTACTTATGGGCATGTGAGTGGTACTCTATCCTTTAAAGTTGCTTTTGAAATATATCTGAATGTTGACAAGCTGTTTTAAAATGTAAGACAGCCGTGACTGATTGATAAGAAAGGAAGTTGTTCAGTAGCATTTGATTCACTAGTGAATTGTTTTGTTTGTAACTTAATTTGCTCAGTGGTGTTGACACACAGTTGCTTTCACACCTACAAGTAGACTGTCCCAACAGATCCGCAAAGGGACAACGACAAGGTCGAAGGGGGTGGGAGTGGAGGATTTATGTTGGAACATGGCCATGATAACTGCTGCCACGCAGACTAGAGGTGAAGGTCAAAAACGAATAAGCTACATTTTATATCATCATGTGACTTTAGGAATAAATGTAGCTCAGGTTTATACAGATGAATTGTTTGGGACCTAAACCACAGTGCAAATATTTAGGAAGCACTTCTGCGTTTGTTTGCTATGTGGATCACAAAATAAATTGAGAAATAACTCTACGTTAAATCAACACACTTTTATATAAACATGCACAGCATATTTGGTTATTATTGCTGTCACATCAAGGACCGGCAAGTGGGATTTCAATGTTTTTATTTATTTATTTCAACACTTGAATTCAAAGGTGACTCACTGATTAGGATCCTTGAGCCCTCGCAGCCACTTAACGCCTATTGAATTGTTTCTGAACTAGACCAAATGAATATTAGTTGTGTGCAAATGCTGTGGAGATTAATGGTAAAATACAATGCACGCAGAGTTTCTATTTGACAGGAGTGGTGTATTTTATTGATCTCTTCTCTCTTCAGTTGCTCCCCTCCAGGCTAATCGGAGTTCAGGAACAGTGTCAGAATAGCAACAATAAAACTGTTCCTAAAATTCAGTGCCTTAATCATCTTCAGAACAGAAATATGCTTGTCAATACACAGCCTTGAAGTCTCTAGCCACTGCTAATATTTTATGATAATCAGGACTTGATGTAACAGTCAGGAAGAGCTACTTTCTTAAATGTAAAACACTCAGAAACACTCTCCACTTTAATTCCCTGGGACTCTCCCGATGGCACATTCAGCTCCTAAATGTATTCACTGTTTTTTATTTTTTAATACTAGGCTTTCCTCACCCTGAAAAACAAAAATGGTAACAACGTCACTCCACACCCGTTTAATGCACGGTCTTTACACACAGAAACTGTTTTGGGGACATGGAAAGTTCTATCGCCATCATAAGCAGGGAAGTGGTGCCACTGTCTTTCACTTACTTCCTTTCTGGCTCACGGTCTTCAGAGATGGGCTAAAATGAGTGGGTCATCTATCACAACAGAGGGGAGAGTGGTAAATTTATAACTGTGAAAATAGGCCAGAGCACAGCAGCGATGGAAGAGAGAGTGTAATGAGGACAAGGTTAGCCTGCTCCACACAAGCGCATGCACGCACATACACGCATTTTCTTATTTTATTACGTGAGTGTTTGTGCACGCGTGCGTCCTCGCTCACAAACACTCAGAGGCATTCAGTGACTGACAAATTATTCAATTACTTCTCACTAGAACACAGCCTCACAACTTAAAACAAAGCTAAGAATGTTCAATTCTTTCAAGAAGTCGTAGGCAATTATTAATGTTCACACGCATATGCCTCACATATTCACACTCATTTACACCCTCACACCTTTTCTGGGATAAACACATGCATGTAACACTATGCTAACTGACACACATCTCCTCCTCCAGTATCTCATCAACTAAAAACTTGGCTTGATTCCTTCATATATGCAAAAAATAAATAAACTGAAATCATAACTCTCTCGACACCGCCCCCTCTCTCGTTCTTCCTCCTCCATGCTACATCTCTGCCCCCTTGCTGATTTCTGTCTGTCATCTTCCTCTGCTTCTTCATATTGCTTCACCCTCTCCCCAGTGCTCAGTTTACAACACATTTACTCATTTTCTCACCTTCTCATTCCCTTGAGATTGCTTTCATTTTCACTGCTGTCAAAGCCCACACCTTTCTCCCCACAGCTTTTCCCTCAGTTCCTTCTGTCCCTTCCTCTTCACCAGCAGTCCATAAGCATTCGCCTCCCTCGTTACATGTAACACACACTGCCTTCAGACACAGCACACTCGCACACAAAGCTGCCCCCTGTCTTCCAGGGCAGTGCTGTATAAGCTTACAGAGCAGATGGGCTCACTGACTGACTGCGCTGTGCTCTGACAAACTGCCTCTCTGTACAGTGTTGCTCAGATGAGGGGAAGATGTCCTTTGCTCAGTCTCTCATCCTAATCTGGCTGCCCCACAGACTCGCCAGTGCAGAAACTGGCTACCGGTTTGAAAAATTTGGCAACTCAAGGGCTACAGCACAGGCAACACAGAGATGTTTTGATACAGAATCCAGCAGTCAGTTTGAACATTACAAGGGTGGCAAAGCTTAGGCGTGTGAATGAAAATATTTGGGAATAAAAATTCTCTCTTGGAGTGAGGAGTGAGTGGAGTCCATTTGATTTCATGCCAGGAAATATGTGAAATATTGAATATTGAGTAATCATGGTTGGAAATAAAATGGATAAAATCTTCATTTAGTGCTTTTTCATAGTCAAATGTTGACACAGGAGTTTTACTAGAGATAAAGACTGTATTTCATATTTTTATTTTGTGCTCCTGTTTTTTGGTTCAATTCAAACATTTTCATCCCAAAGCATCCATTCCTCTGTACCCGTGTTGTAGTATTTTTGACAAATTAGCAGTGATGGAAGGTTGCTAAGTACGTTCACTCATGTTCTATACTTCTGTACATTATGTACTTTACTTATACACAGTAGCCTGTCTAGTATTTCCATTTTATACTACTACATTTCAGATGGAGGTATTGTACTTTTCACTTCTCTATAGTTATTTGACAGCTTACTTTCCGATTAAGACTTATGAAAAGCTTGTAAAATATAATACATCATTAAAGATAAAACCAATGTTTTCCAACCTTTGGCTTCTGGCCCCTGACAAAAAAAGCAGTTTCTAGTTGGGGCCCTTGTCTATGGGTTGTTAGCAGTTTCACCAAATTCACCGATTTACCCTCTAAACTTCTCAGATAGTTTCAAGGTCCAAATGTGTCAAAGTCTACATAATAAAAGAAAGAATACATTGTCCAAAAATGAAAAGTATAGCAGAACTTCATTAGTTTTTCATCTTTCTTATCCCACTTAATATCCCAGGATTTGTCAGTTATCTTTGGAGGGGATCCAACTACTAAGTTTGGAACCACTGGACTGAAATAACTGTATATAAAATAGTTAAAATTAGCTCCACCTCAACCAGCTACAACAGTAAAACACTGCTTATACATTGATGCATTGGTATTAACAATGTAATAATGCCATATATAATAATGTATCAGTGATATCATGTATCAGTTACAGGTGCCATAATGCAGAACAAGTGTTTCAATTTTGCTTATTATATTATACATACTGTATTTGTAATGGAGTATTTTTGCATGAATGGGAAATATTTACATTAAGCAAACATCCAGTTTGAAATAGGTTGTCACTTTCGAGACATGGAGTGCTGCAGAGACAATTTAGTTTCAGGCATGGCTCTGGGACATTTTGGATTGCTATTCACACATTGCTTGACATCCAAACAGACCTTTTCATCACATCTCCAAAGCTTTGTGTCAGAATCTGTGACAAATAATGTAAAAAATTCTGACTTGGACAACTAGACTCTCATAACCTAGCCTCATAACATGCTGTATGAAAACATCAGAGAGTGATGAAACTTGGCAGGAACACAGTTCAGCTTGTATTGAGTGTGATCGCCCCCCTCTGGTTAGTAGCGTGAACTGCCTGTGGCTCCTAGGTTGTGGTGGCTGAGAGAATTGAGTAAGGTCATGAATTGGACACGGTGCCAAACGCCCCTTATTCCCACTGGAGGAGCAGATGGCAGCTCCCCAGTGCACAAGGGAGGGAGATACTACCACCAGACGCTCCAAGCAGGGTGTAAAGACACACACAAACACAGACGCATCAACGTTCTGCTGTGCACTCATTTTTGAGCACACCATTCTCTATGAGCACTGTACACTGCACCGAGCCAATGAATGCGTAAGCTTGACCTAAATTCTTTTATTTTTCTTCTCTGAGGGTCATAATGTGTCTCGACCGCTATTATTATACTTTGCAGTGAGACTGTAACAGATTTGTCAGTGGTTACACATGATGCATATTAGCTGCCATGCTTGATTGTCACATACATCTTGTTGCCCTGTTTAATGAAAACCATATTACAGGCATTTAGAGGCAACATGATTAGCTAAAGCTTCCATATTATGGCAGCTCTAACATTTCTATTGAGAGGGTAACATTTTGAAAAAGCTGCTGCCTGTCTGCCCAGTGGACACACTGAACCTTGCATCCTTTCTGTTATTTGAGACTGAGTGGCCAATAGCTTGAGCTTTATAGGAATAGAGTAACATTACTATAAAGCACTGTTAACATTTTTGGTTACATCTCAAACTTCATTGTAGATCAAAAATACATGTGAGTAATTTATACTGTATGAATAATTTGAATAGTCTTTTAACAGAAACTGATTGATTCACTGTAACAAAATCAAGGGGTGTGAATCAGCGCCTTCATTTCTTAACTAGTGTTTTATTAAAGCCAGTGCACTTAATAACATAAAAAATATAATTTATAAGATAAATGTTCAGTACGTTTTCTGCTAGAAATCTCTATGTCCAGTAAAATAAAAGTCACACACATGACTCATTTGTTTTATACCTCATCTACTTTTAGAGTAGACTGTAGATTATCTACATTAACAACATTTTCCAATTGTGCTAAAGTGTTCAAAACTTTTGACTGGCAGTGTACAGTTTACAATCCTACCTCCTTTAATAATGCGACTATCACTGTCATTTTGAGCCGCACTGGTTGACACATTGAGGAGGGTATGCTAAGCTTAGCTGAGTGGCGTGTCACGGCAGGATATGAGGCAGTTAGCTAATGTGGTGTAAAAGGATTTAGAGGATTTGACCCTATCAGCAGAGATGGCACTCTGAGAAGGCTGTGTTAATGACACTAAATGAGCCTGTGCCTGCAGCATGCTAATAATGGTGGCATGAAAGCCAAGCTTATTATTTATATGGAGATTTTTTGCAAATAGCTAATTGCCAAAAGTGTGTGCGTGCACCTATTATGTAAAGGCAAGGTAACACACAATACATATCAGTGCCTTCTCTGAAGCAGTGAATCATAATCAGCTACAATGTGAGTTGATTATGAATTAAGTGTAATCTTGTAAGGGAACTGCTTTTCAATGTCCCATCCCTTATTGTCTCTCTAGCAGTGCACTGCAACTTGCAATTATCTCATTTTTTCCAGATTTCTAGCTCTCTGAGGGTGAGCACTGAGATTTAAAGTGAACTTCCATTCCTACAGCTTGCTGACGAACAGTCTATTTTGTAGATTCAAATGGCCTTGTCACGGGAGTACGAAGGAGACTTTTCCTTTGAGATATTACCAGGCTATGAGATGTGGGGGACAATATTAGATTTTCAACTTTTAGAAATGAAAGCCATTGACTGCAAGGTTCAGACAGTTCAAGTAACCTGCATCTAGAGGCATTTAAATCATCTTTCTGGTATTTTTGCAACAAGAGCACATGGCCAAAATCAAAGTAAGGAAATCATGGTTAGACTGGTTAGACTGCTGGCCCACAGGACGCCCAATAGCAGAATTTTATTTTTCAAGCCAATGTAAATTTAATATGCCGCGTGCTATCATCACACTACGGTTACTTTTTATCAGTCTTGGAGAGGAATTTGATAGAACATTGTGGTATAACAATATTAAATATCCACCTAAATATCCAAGGAATGATCTGAATATTCAACATCAGAGTAATGGGGTTGATTTAAACATGTCATTCAGCTGCAGCTGCCAAGTCTAAGTGACAGATGGATTCAGGAAATATTTGTGATCTCCCTGGTTAGGTCCACATGCTGTAGTAAAGGAAACATTAATTTCTGGGGATTTAGATAATCTGTTGACCCAAAGCAGAATATTCATCGATTAATCTGCATTCAATTAACTACACCAGCAGAGATAAGGAAGCAGCATGAGTTTTGACCTTCATTAATGGTATCTGCCTTTAGTCTAGCCGGAATGATAAAAATAAATCACAAATTGAATAGATACTCACTATACTTTATTTATTTATATATATATATATATATATATATACCCTATTCTTGTGTCTGACTTTTCTGAGAAAGAAGACAAATTACATTTTCTCTCAGTGATTATTCCACATTGGATGAGGTGCCACTCATTAATATACCTGTCACTGCATAAAAAAGCATAAAAGTATGTATTACCTTCGCGTTGCCTTTACATGATATCCCTAATCCATTATCATGTATTATTTTCCATGACAAGAAGTACCCTCCTTGCCACTTTGCCAGGCAGGGCATTTGCACAGCTTGACTAGGAGGACGAGGAGGTGTAGCCGCCAACTCCTGCAACCGACCACCCGCTGGTCAAATCCTCTTCACTTGTTTCACTGTGACTGTCTGCCCGCCATCCTTGGCTCGCCATGCAAAGATAGGACAGGAGCTAGGTGACCAGCGCCCAGCATACCCACTGGAGGCGGGAAGAGGACAGAGAGGGAATGGTGGAGGAAGAGAGAGATAGAGAAACAGATGGAAATATAAGCAGAAAAAGAGTGTTACAAACTGAAAGAAAGGGCTCTCCCAGAGATCTGGCTGTTCTGTATCACAAGTAGGCATGTAAGATATGCAGAGAGGCAGCAGGTATGTTATTTAGACATTTTTATCTGTCAACGTTTTTTGTTTGTTGTTGTTTTCTGATGAAATAGCACATGTTTCAATAACCAATGCTACACCTACACAAAGATTAATTTGTCAATTGATGCACAGGATGTTTCTGCTGTCTGAATTAATGTTCTTCTAATCTTCTTTTCACGAATGTGATTAGACAGATAAGAGGAGATACTTGTTAACTGACTGTTGGCATGTACTGTAGCCCCACATAGCTGTGGAGGTGTCTGGAGTTACAGATGACTGCAGGCAATTGTTCTTTCTCCCATAATATATGCCCTGGCCCACTGACTACAGCTCGTGTTTTTCCATCCAAGTCCAGCATTTTAACACAGATGTTTGCTGTGGGAAGCAAGGGAAAGCTTGCTCATTCACTGCGCAGTATTTCCCTCACAGCCCTACAGCTAGTGTGCTTGTAGTCTGATTTGGCACATAATGGGTGTGTTTGTGTGGCTGAGTTGATAGGAGCTGTTTGAATGTGTATGTTTGTGTGTTTTGTACAGTACCATATTAACCAGTTCTAAATCTCTTCCCTGTCTCTTGTGTGGTGTCTTTCTGTCCTGTTTGTCTCTGTTTTCTAGGAATCACCTACTAGGTCATCAGTCATCTCTACTTGGCCTGGGGGTCTTCTAGAGGGTTGGACCTCCACGCCACCATGAAAGGGTTGGGGACCAACCGTAACAGACACCTCTCTGACTCCTGTGAACCTTCCCCAGGCCATCCAGAGGCCCTCTACCCTCCGAGAACCAGCACCCTGACACGCAGCCCTTACCTGCTGAGCCCCACAATGGAGCACTATGGCACCATGGACCCCCACCTTTATCCATCAGCCAACCCAGGCTCCCTTCCACCAGACTGCATGCTGCCCCTCAACAACCAGCTGTCCAACAGCAGCACCTTCCCCAGGATTCACTACAACTCCTATGACCAGTCTGACTTCTCCCCCCCTGGGGACAGCATCGGGGGGATAAGCACGGGGACCATGGGCACATCCATGTCCATGGGCATGGGCATGGGAACAGGCATGGGCATGGCAGGGCTTAGTGGACGGACACCTATGATTACAAGCGGCTCAGCAACTATTTCACATCATATGACCAAAAACCAGGCCCCAACCAGTCTGCTAGAGTTTGATAAGCAACTACCTGGAGGCCGCGACGGATTTAGCACGTTGCAGTTTCATCGAACATCCGCCGTCGCTGCTGCCAAGCAGCGCACAGACAGTCCTGGTCGCATCCGTTACATGCTGCACTCAGTGCAGAAGCTCTTTGCGAAGTCCCAGTCACTGGAGAGCCACAACATGAAAGGAAATGTCAATGGACGCTCTACTGGCAGTGGTGGAGGCTCGTCTGGCACGGAAGACGGTGGGAAGCAGAATCGCAGATCCAAAAGTAAAGATAGGGGTACAAAATCAGAGGCGACTGCCAAGCGACGACCACGCTCCAACATGTCAGGTTACTGGAGCTCAGACGATTTGGACAGCAGCGATTTGAGCAGCTACCATAACACCATGGCCATGATGACTCTGGGGCGTCCAACTGGCCACGACAGCCAGGGAGGCCAGAACAGATACATCCACAGTGGGTACAACACTATCAGCTCCTCCAAAACTAGCAATGACCTGAAGTATCAGCCACTTTCTGTGCCTGGGGGGGGAGGAGGTGGTGGACTAGGTGAAACAGGAAGAATGGTAATTAATGATAATGACTATATGAAAGGAGGGTCCTGGTCCACACTGACCATGGGCCAGCCAAGACAGGTGATCCAGAAAGGCTCAGCTACTCTGGACAGGTCCATGCTCAAGTCCAAATCCTGCCAACAGGAACTAACCTGCAACTACCTGCAGGTTGGACGAAGGGTGAGTAGGCCTGATGTGAATGTAGTGCTTAATAAAAGTTATATTTACAGAGGTGTTATTTTTACAGACTCTAATACACCAATACAGGGATAAAGGGATGACACAGATTGTCAAAAAACTAAAGACTAATTTATTTACTAATTATCTACTTAATGCTGCCTATAGGGGGATTGGAGTAGCACATTAGGCCGCAGCGGGGGTGCCAATGAAATCCCATGTCGGCGGATGCGCAGTGGTAGCTATGTGAAGGCCATGGGAGACATGGAGGACAGCGACGACTCAGAGGGAAGCCCCAAACCCTCACCAAAAGGCGCCGCTCGTCGCCAGAGCTACCTCAGGGCTACACAGCAGTCTCTGAGCGACCAGCTACCCCCACGCAAGTAAGACAACAGACTGAACTTTATTATGCAGTACATTAGTATTCAACAGCAAGGGAAACAACCCAATGTTAAATGTACCATGATTCATGTGAAAACCATAGTAGCCCCATGATTAAAATTCAACTGTCCCAAAATGATGGACAGGTTTTTAATAAAGATAATCAGATAATTATTGAATCGGAGTACTTCATGTTGCTGTGAAAAGTTTGTTTACATCAGTAAGTCCTTTATTTCCAGTCATGCTCAGTTGAGAAACAAACAAAATGTTTATTTTTTTGTATGTATAATTTAAAGCCTTCAGTTATAACCTAAATGCGAATATACTCAAATGAAGAGTACTGCTTGGCCTTTTAAAATGTGTGGCTATAAAAACTTTTGATTTTCACCCAGACACTCATAAGAAGACGCAGTTATAAATACTGATTGGCACAACCTCTCAACAATCAAAAGAAAATGAATAAGCCAAGCTGTCCTGGACATATAAGAAGGAAACTGTCACACCCAGCCTCCCCATGCCAGTATGCAGGGAAACACAAATGCATCCAACATGCATACACAAGTACACACAGTCCGCATTGCACTTACTTATGCGTAGAATTAAGTGGTGCCAGCCTTACTACCATACCTCAGCTGTGATTTACTTTCCCACTGTTGGACCGACAAAGCAACATCAGCCTAGCTAAGAGGACACCAACAAAATTAGTGTAGTTTACGTAATATGACACTGACTTTTGTTTCTTCTCAACCAGTAAATCACCACAGTCCACCACAAACAGTCTCATCTCTCCAACTGACTGGCATTGCGCCTCACTGGTCTTTAAATTACACGCTTTCTGAAGCAGACGTATTGCACAATATGTGATAAAGGAGCAGTGGGACAGCTGAATTGACCACGTTCTTTCATTTGGATCTAAGGCAATGTTGAGCGAATTTGAGCAAGACGGAACTTTTGTGTTTTACTATTACTCAGATTTTAGAAGTGTGTGTTTTGTAGAGGAACAGTCACATTGCCATAAAGTGGCAAAACGTTTTTATTTTTTATTTTTTTTGTGGCAAAACGTTTTGGCAGCAGTTCTGCTGTCCAAGAAAAAAGATTTTCTGCATTCTTAGGTTTCTTTCTGAAATGACTGTCTGCAGGACAGAACTTTATGAAATTTTAATCATTTCTTTTGCCATATATTTTGTTGCTTTGCTGTACTGTACTCTATTTTGGATGTGTGTTAATGTTTTGCCAATGCATTCAGATACATAAATGCAATACAGTCAGCATAAGTCAATTTAACTATGCTTTACATTTCCGTCAGCATGCATGTATGCTATAATCGACTTTTAATATTAACAAAGGTTGTTCCAGGAATTGAAATGACAACGTTTGTGACAATGCCTCTAAATGCCAATAAAGCAGCTGTCGTTTTTGTTTCCCTTAAATTTGGAGGTTGCAGTGTCAAAATGCACACACTTTTTATATTTCTGGTTGGATCACAGATTGAGTGTTGATGTAAGAAAATACAACTCCATTCAACCGAAACAAGAGGGCATCACTTTCGGAAACACTGCCACGGGTCTACCTGACACACACACCTCCACATGAATAAAAGATTTCAAAATCCCTTTAAAGTCTGTTTAGAAATTTAAGGATTTATTCTTCCCTAAAGCGTGCTTGAATGACTAACCCTACTCCCCCTGCCAATCCCTGATCATCCAACCCCACTCTCTTCCGGTCTGCTCCACCCTGATTGGCGTGAGCAGCAGAACCCTGGAGTACACCTTGTTGCAGGGGGAGCTGGATGCGCTGTGGTCTCCACTCCACAGTGTGTCCTCTTTGCACCAGCTGGGCAGGTCAATGAGCAGGTCAGTGATAGGTCTGTAAGCCATGTCTCAGGGGTGTGGTGCAAAACGCTTATGTCTGATTGGATCATTTACAATGATTGACTCTGCACTGCCCCCCTCCAGATGTCTGTAAAGTCAGTGGCAACTCCAAATGCCAAATTCATGCCCTGCTGCCAACAACTGCCAACCTCCCTTAAGCTTGTAAATACCATCTGCCCAGTGCTTTTAGGTGAAAAGTAGCTGAGTTTGACACTATTCAACTGGGGGAATGAGGGGACATCTGTGTCCATAGCCCACGGCCTGTCAGCTTTAACTGTCATGCTACTATCACTGTGTGCCAACAAAGAATATGTAAAAATTTCAGAGTTGCTGCTTGATTAAAATCTAAACCTGTTCTTTGTCTTTGGCACCGTGATGGCAGAGAGACCTGTGTACATGCGTCACCTGACATCACTGGCTTTGCATGCTCAAATGCTAAAATTAGATGAAACTGGAATGGAGTCGAGATTCTGAGTCATGGTGACTCACAAATGAAAGTGGAAATGAAAGGGATAACTTGAATAACAACCTTATCTTCCTTTTATCTCTCTTTCAATTCCTGGTTTTGCTGATCATTCATTTTCTCCCGCAATCCATGTTTCCTTTCTGCCTCCCTGTCATCATATAATAACAACAACTGTTTTTGCATCTTTTCACTGAATATGTCCTCCTGCACTGCTGACGTTGCCTTTAATTTTCCTACTTATGTTTCAAATCCTTAACACATCTCCTTTATCTTTCTTTTCACTCCCACCTTACTCCTCTTTCCAGCTGTCTTCCATCTCTCAGAGAGCTCTCCAATAATCGCAGCCTGGACAACCTAGACTGCATTGGGGAGACAGGCTCGTCTTTGCCACGCTGGGATGATGATGACTTCAGCCAGGCCTGCAGCACCTTGGGCAGACGTAGCTGCATGGAACAGGTCAGTGCCTTCTTGTACAGGACAGACAGGGACCGAATTAAATGTGGGGTTAGTGAGCAGCAGTCAGAGCTGAAATAATGAATTCCAGTTTTTCTCTGTCCGTTTGGGTCTCTTTGTCTGTCTTTAGCTCAGCTGATATTTTTCAAACGAGTTAAGAACACATTTATGCTGGCTCGAAATTTACATCACTTAGCTCCTAGCAAACTTTCTACTTTCAAATCACCAGTTTCAAAGACTACTTTGTCTGCCTTGAGCTGCTAATACTCATTTCCGTAGTATAATTAGCATTTTCACAGATACAGTTTGAATGACTTGAATGAATGAGCTTCCAGCGAACAAAGAATCCCTATTTACCAAATGTATCTCATATTAATGTTACGAACCTAAAAGTCAAATAAACGACATTGGTAGTTTTATGTGCAATTCGTCTACTTACATAAGAGCCATTAGCTTCCCTCTGACAAGGTCACTGAGATGATGAACAACTACGTGAAGTGGCTCTGATCTTTTTCAATGAACTAGTCAAATGAGACAGTGCAGGCTATTAGTACAGGATTTGCACCCAATCTCTGACAGATCATGGCCTTAACAAATGTGTCCAGTATATGAATTTATTGCTTTAATTTACATGCACAGCAGCATACCAAACACATTTAAAAAACATTATAATTTAAGGGGTCAAGTTTTAAACCTTTTACCAACAAAATTTATTTGAATCAGAGCAAGTGAAAAGCACCAATACCCAACATTTAACATGACTCCAAAATGCTGCCTCTCCTGCAATCACCCACCTCTGAACCATCAAAATAACTTTGCTACAAACACATTTGGGCTGTTTCTGTCAATCAACAGAAAATGAAACCCATCATCTGCAAGGCTGGTTCTTACTCTTCAAAAGAGCTCTCAATAATTTACTTTTTAAAGTGATGTCTCTTGCCTTAGCATTTATTTTATCTGTAAGAAATGCATTTTACAGATGAAATGACAGCCCATCAAAAAAACAGCATGAAGAGAAGCATGAGGAGCAACACTGAGGTTTAAGAGCACTGTGATCTACAATACTTGCACTAATTGTACCACCATACCTAAATGTCATGCAGTTGTACTTTTGACCATTTGTGGGCCATCTAATTGCATCCTATTAAAGTGTCTCATAGGTGGAGAATGCCCTTTACAGAAACACTCAGCTGGGCAGTTAGTGGTCACCTCCAGCACTCGGAGCAGCTATTGTGATCCAAATGAACACACACCACTGTTACGTTTTTGCAATTATTGGCCTTTCTTCCCTCCAGCTACGGGACCTGGAAATGAGCCATCATTACGAGGACCGCGGCTCCGAGTCCACATACAGAGATTCCCGTTCTCAATCTCAGGACAACCCAGAGCCTCCAGACTTGCCCATGCCAACATGCTTCCGATCACGCAGCCACAGCTACCTGAGAGCCATCCAGGCTGGCTGTTCCCAAGATGACGACACAGCGTCCATAGACTCAGGCTGCTCACCGCCTCTGACTGACACCACTGTTCGCACATACAGCTCCAGCACTGGTGAGTCATTGGCTGAAAAACAGATAATTTGTTTTACTTCATAAACCACACAGTGGGAAATTGGAAGAGCTTTTACCATGACGTAGTGTTATCTGTCGCCACACTTCAATCTGAATGCTGTACATTCATTCGCGAACAGTTTAGGTTATTATTTGGCTATCAAACCTTGATTATTTTTGCAAAGCTGTGACCCCTTTTCCAGAGTGATTTGCTTTGAGTTGTATTTTCCATAACATTTCTCTGAATGCTCTTCATAGCCTTGGTCCTGGGTGGTACAGTAGTCCTCCAACATGCACGCACCAGCATATTTAGCTCAAATGCAGCCTCTTTTGCCCATGCTAGACAACCTGTCCACACAGTGGAAGACATGGAAAGAACAGTTTGGCTCTTACCTGATAGCCGCTGGCTTGGACAAAGCCCCAAAGGAGAAACAGCTTGCAATTTGTCTTCAGCGTTTGGGGACAGACAGACCACGCATCCTACCCACACGCACAGGTAACAAATTGAAACCAACTCTTCTACCCTAAAAAAATATGTTTTTTAATATACCACTTAAAGGACTACAAAAAAAGAACAACAACCTAAAACTCAGCATCAAGACAAAGTTGATCAAAAAGAGCCACGGGACAGCTGTTTATCAGATGGACACTAGATCACACTGCTGTTCACGGTGAAGCATCACTGTGGAGTTTGGTTATCAATGAGATTATTACAAGATGTAGTTACAGGACACAGCAGCACAGGAATACACTGGGCAATTTGCATGTTACCTTGATAATGAATTTGCTATAGCAGGAATTGCACATGTGTGATGACACACATTAGACAAAGAAGCTTTATACTGGTTGTTGACATCTGACTGCTCCCTGAGGTCAGAATTAGAGTATGGATATTATGTGCATGTGGTTGCGTTATTAACATGACTGTATAAAAGCAGGTAGGCTATTACCATAGAGCATCCAGCTTGTGGCGCTCTTAACCAGTCTCCAGCACGTGCTGCCTTCAGGGTGGTAGCATATTGCAACTCCCTGTCTTCCTTCCCTGTCTGTTGCTGAAGATCTCCAGGATAGTCTGAAGGCTTTTTTTTATCCCCAACAAACGTTCCAGTCAATCGACATGTTTTGACAATTTGTCGGATTTCTTTCTTTTGTTTTTCTTAAATTAGATTTAACTTTATTGTCATTATGCAGAGGCCAGGTACAGAGCTAATGAAATGGCGTTAGCATCTAACCAGAAGTGCTGAAATATAGTGATTTTACAGACGAGTACAGTTATGCTATATCTTACAATATGTACAGTGGAATTTTACAGATATAATAAGCTACAGTATATGTCAATATATTAAAAATATCTTATATAGAAGAGAAGTGGACAGGGTTAGAGTGCAAATGTATGGATGCATGTGGGCTACAGAATATGTATAGGGTAAATATAACAACGTGCACACATTATGTTATTTGCACATAATGCTGATGGGAGAAAGTTAGCTTCCCCCTTTCTTTTTCAAATTTCCAAGTCTGCATCCCATTGCATTTCTCTGCATTGTTTTGATTATTTGGTTGTGTGATGTGCAGTATTAATAGTGCATTTTCGTGGTTCAACAATTGTGTTTTGTGTGATGTAAGGATATAATACAGCCTTAAATACGATAGGTAATCAATCCATCAGTGCCGGTGTTATGTCGAGTTTTGCATGCCAGCCGAGAATTGCATGCACCTCCAAATACTGCTTTTAAACGCTATAATATCCTTCGTGGGATTCATTAATTGTGATAAATGACTCGAAGTATATCTTTTTTTCAACGTTTAGAGTCGTTAATATTTTATTACACTTAGTAGAAGTAGCATTCATTGAGATTCAGCTAAAAGGTGTCGTGATTACCGCGTTTGATCTATGAGCACAGCCAAGTGTCTGAACTGTGTCAGAAAAGGACCTTAAGACATGGATGCATAATTCGGCAGGACAGATGTTGTAGGCTACCTGCCGAGATTTGCATCCACCTCTTTTTCCATCTTACATGAGCGTTACCAGCCGCGAGGTGCATGCAGGAAGAATTCAAACACAACACTTGCAAGGGAAGTGATCCGGGTGCCTGAGCAAGGAGACCTTCAGCATAGAGAGGATGAATGAGACAGACGCAGTTATTGAGGTGTGACATGACAGAGCATTGGGCTTTTTTTTCTCTTTCTTTTTTTGCAACACGCAGTAGAAATGTGTCCCCATAAGGTAACTCTCCTACAGTATCCGCGTTGTTATTCAGTTGCCAACAAAAGCACCCTAACGTGTACCAAAATCATATACAGTAATGAAACTGTGGAGTGTGAGTGTCCGAGGCGCTCCTGAAGGCATCAGCGCACACGCCTCCCTCGGGCTCAGAGACACAAAACAAAAGACACCAAACCCGGCTTCTCTCCTCCACAGCCTTCACGGACACGGCGAGTGTCCACTCCGTTTCCAGCTGGCCTGAAAATATTTTAAGCCTTAATTGAAGACAGCGCTGTGCTGTGTACTACTTGTCTGCGCCTGGCAGCACGGTAGGTGTTTTAAACGTGCCGTTTTTATCGTTGAGGTTAATTGTGGTCAGTGTGTTGTCCGTTACTAACGATGGTTGCCTCGCTTGTTTGGTTACTGGACCCTCTTTAACGGTTGACCACCGAAACTTATAACGGACGTTTGTTAACGGTAACTACTTGTCTCCTCACCCACTCTTGGAGCACCCGGTATCCACAGTTTTAATATCATGCATCACTGGGTGGTTGTGCTCTTGAGAATGAATTCAACCAACTTCAGCAGGTGCCCTTCAGAAGGGCTGTGTCTGTCTGTGTCATTGATAACGACTTTGACTTTCTGCACTGAGTTCACGCTTTGCGTTAAATATGCTCATTTGCTGACCCACTGCAGCTAAATACAACTTGTCTAACATGTTCAATTTAAGTAATAAGTTATTCAGTCAGATGCAAAGTACTGTTAGTCAGTTTGATATCTCAGAACTCTGAGATAAATATCTGATATTCTATTTCTTTTTCTCTCGGACTGCCTCAGTCATTTAAATTTTTATGGTCTATCATGCTTCCAGCGTTGCTGTTGTATGCACTCCTCACTATATTAATTATTGAGTGTTCAGTACAAAGTGCTCTGTTGCTGACACCAGGAAAGCATGTTCCCTCTACCTGTACGCTCATGGCTGTGATGCTCCACCCTGGGATAAGTGCTGTTGAAACTGTATGAGAACAAGTTATATGTAGCCTATGTTAGTTGTCTGGATAGCCGTTTTAGCAGTTAAATGCATTCAAGTGTCTCCATACAAGCTGTATCTTTTTGGATGCAGAAATAGAGGGGGACAGTGGGGTGGGGGGATTATTTGAGGGCTGCCCCACTTTTGTCCCTCTCAGCGTCCTGTGTATTGCAACATGGATTAAATCCCATTTTGAGCTCACGTTTAATAAAAAAAAGTGTGTGCCGTTTTATAGCTGTTGTCGCAAGCTTTTAATGTGATAATTCATGGGAATACTGGCTATGGTGATACGTGGAGCGGCAATAGTTTCAGGCAGGGCATGTCTTGTGGCTGTTAATTGATTAAACAATACAGATGGGTCAGCTGGCAGGCTGAAGGCAACTTGGCAAGCACCTACTGTTAAATAGAGCATCACAATCCACCTTTTGTCTTTCATTGCCCCTGCTTGCTGTCCAGCTCCAGCCAACCCACAGAACAGCACCACCTCAACCAGTCATCTTAAAATGTATGTTTTTGCCGGTCAAATAGTTCAGCAGGCTTTAAAACACTCATTCCCAAAAGCGGGGCCAAAACTGTCATCCTGAGTGTTTCATCTGTCTCACAGTTATATAGATAGTTTGACCATCCTCAGATACACCAACCACTTCACTTACCCTCAGTTTTTGTCCTCCAAAGTGGATTAAATAAGCAAGATGGGAGACTGATTGGATCAGGGTCTTAAATGAGGGGATGAATCCATTCAAATGCTGATGCATCATTGGAGATTTGAGACGGTTTTAAAGAGTGATGAAAAAACCGGCTCGGTGAGTGCAAAGCAGTCACGGTGGTTGTTGGAAACTGTTTTCAGCTGCTGTAGCGTCTCGCAGCTAAGTGTTTTCCAGCCATGAAAATCACATCTTGAACCAGGGCTCACAGTGGACAACAGAACCACTGTCCAGATGGCATGAAAACAGCAGCGCTCGCTGCCCACTCCAGATTCCACTCAGACATTTTGGCACAAAGCGTCTGGTTGTTTCTGTTGTCAAATTCCCTTCTGTAGGGCAACCAAAACGTTTTCTGTGCAACTCCTGTACACATAAATCTGCTTATTTAAGAAGAAACAGTATTTGGCTTCAGGTCCATTGTTATAGCTCTTTTCTGTGATGCTGACGAGTGTTTTGGTGAAGGAAAGGCTTTATCAGCTTTTGTACTACTGTCAGTAGCTATGTACACACAGGATGTGTTTTATGCTTGCACAGCTGTGTATGTTTGTGTGGCTGAGTTCTGTAAAATGGGCATAAACAAACAGTCTGAATTAGAGTATGTGCCACTCACTATACATCTGTCTGTGGGACATTTCTGCCATTGGTGCATTTTCTGGCTTTTAACAAGCATTTATCAGGAATCGGCTAAATGCTGTTTTCTTGGCTACAGTCTTATTTGACACACCGTAATATTCTGCTTTTACAACCTTGTCTTTTTTTGTTTTAGCCATTATTCTACCATCAATCACTCACCAGTTTTCACTGCTGATATCTGAGATGTGGCAAAACCACCAGCTACAGCCGTAGTACAGTGGGAACAGACAAAACTGGTCTGATCACTTGTGTGGTTGTCCCTGTGCACGCCATTGTTAGGCCATGTCTAGTAGAATCACTGCAATCTCAAGAATGAGCCATACAGCATGGACGATTTTGTGGTGAGCTAAACTCGGCTGATAATATTGGCCTGGCCCATTTATTGTGTGCGGCTCTGCTACTTTATCCTGTCTAATCTCAGAGGCAGCTGTCAGTTATGATTTTCGGGCTTGTTTTTGGTGGTAAAGTAGATTCTGTGGTATTAAGACTTAAGGGTGAATTCTGCTCATACTGATGAAAGCATGATGTGACACATGGAGAACCGCAAGGCAGGTGTCCAAACACAATGACACACACACAACCACACACACACATCTATGCCTGCTCAAACCCAGTTAGTGACAGCTATTCTTCAGACTGGGATGCAGGATTGGAGCCGGCGCACTGTAGCTGCCGTGACGGTGACAACCCTGTCCTGCCCAGCATTTATCTCCGTCATGAGAGGTGACATGGACAGTGAAAAGCTGTTTCAGCATCTTTTCCTAAGGCAAGGATGGTGGTCAGAGGCCAGTGGATAATCCATGGCTAGTGACATGTACTGTTAAGCATGATTGATGCTAAACTGCAAGTTTTCCTAAAATACATTTGTTAGGCTGGATTTCTGTCTTGCAAGATGCCAAGATTGGACAAGATCCTTCCTATAATTATGACAGCTCTGGATATTACTGAGATGCTATGCTTGACATGTCTATTTCCTGTCTCATGGATGTCTGGGGCGGCTTTTTGACTAGCAGATTGAGTTGGTGGTTAAATTTTTTAAATGTGGAGCTGGGGAAGTTTTCCATCTACCAAAGCATCACATTTAGCTTCCCTAGGAAAGCCTACGCTAAGACATTGGCAGCCTCATACATTTGGAGTGAGGTTTCAATTGTCAGATTGTGTTTTTACAATGAGGGCTGGACACCTGAGTGGGTGGTGGGGCGTGTCCAGTCTCCTCTTTGTGATGTTTGTTCTCGAGTTGGTGCAATTTGGGTGTGGTTTGTCTGTCATCTCTGCTGTTTACGGATGCTGTCAGTGTTTTTGCTTCAGAGTGTCATTCTGGGTTATATGTATGTTTTAAACTAGCAGCCCAAGCTATGCTAAGCTCACTGAAGCTTCCGCTAAACACAGCTGGAGAGGACTGGATGATCTTTTGCTTAAATATAAGCTAATAGCAGACTGCAAATGCAATAGCGTGCTTTTATAAATAATAGGGGAGCAAACCCACAGCACAAGCACTTAGTTAATCTGAAGAAGCTCTGAGAGGAGGACCGGCAGGACCAGGAGGACCTTGGAGCCAGTGGTGGTGCAGTGGTTCAGGCTGATACATTTCTCTGGTTTATCAGACTGACAGCAGTTTGATAACTCAGCTGCCAGTTCAGTTAGTCTGACACAAAGATATGCGTGACGTCATTAGTTCCGTGACAGGTAAGGTTACATACACATGAGCGATAAAGCTAAGAAGGGCATTACAATGAACAACAGCCCTTTTGTTTAGGTGTTTTCCCAGCAGCTCACGTGTTTGCTGCCACAAGGCTTTTTCAGAATCCTTGATGACTGGAAGAGATTTCTGACCACAACACGTAAACAGTGTTTGCTTCATGCAGTGCCTTATCAAACTGCCTTCATGTAGTTTCCGCCTATCTCAAAGTAAATCCTTTCAAGTGTCACCACAGGTAATTGTAACTATGTCCGTGTAGGTTTTTACACTTGGAGTGCACCAGCTTTTAGTACACAATGGCTGAGCATAACAGAAAGGTCTGGGCCCAGAGTCAATAAAATGGCCAACAGACTGGCCAACACCACATTCAAATAGATCTTGAATTTGTCTGTGCACATATACAGTATGTCACTACAGATTATGTTTCTGTATGTACACGACATCCTTAGGCACAGACAAATTTCATTGGAAAATAATTTAATTCAGTTTGTATCTGTCATCTGGTGGCACGGTGCTGACAGCAGTTTCATCTGATGGAAGCAGAGTTGATGTTAATATTAGACTATGAAGTCATTAACTGCCCCACTGATTTCCTGATTATGGTGTGGTCTGATGTTTTTAAGCAAAAATGTCAAAGGCAGCAAATACGTGCATCCACAAATTAAAAGAATATTAAGACTGTTTCAATAACGGGTCTTTAAATAGAAACCCAATCCTGTGAACGTATTTTGCCGTTTGTCTTGTACAGGTTCCATCAGCTTTCCACAGGTTTTGTTTCCAGTGTGGTGTCAAATAAAGCATCTTTTTAAGGGATTATATAGTAGCCACAAGGTTCATAATGTTTCAAGAAAATTCCCTGTTTAGATTATAGGTTTAAGCGTCTGCCTTCACTAAGTAGCATGAGGGGATTTCTGTGGTCTCTTGATAGAAGGCCTCAGAGACTCTGAATTTTCCTACAGGCCTTTGAGTCTTCATATAATCTATTTGCATGAGAATTCTGTTATTACTTATTTGCATTTTGTGACCGCCTTGATGCCTCAACTACTCACAGTTGTAAATTTGGCCCTACTTTGCACAGTTTTTATTTGCACCCCATTAACTCGATCTGATGCACTTTTTACTATCTCTGGGTGAATTCCTGCTCACAAACGGCCTTTTATTTCTGCTCTCACTGACACAGTTCAGACTGTGAGGGAAAGTATCCATGGACCAGTCAGCCATGAACAGTTGATTTGGTTGATAGATAAGATAAATGGCTCTACTGGTAGTGAATGCAGTCAGACTGGCAGAGGACAGAGTTATGAAGGGAGTGTTTTTTTGTGCACTGAAGTCTGCTTTATATGTTGAGTGCTGGACTCACGCTGTGTGGATTTCATGTAAGCCCACATAAAAGTTCCTACTGTAAGGAGCTCAGCTTTAGATTTTTAACCCGGGTAATATGTGACTATGAAACTAAGGAGTGTAAACTCTTGAAACATTAACAAAGCTTACGACTTGGTGTCTACTTTGTTTCTTCTTTTTTTTTGGTGGCTCTTCATTTGCCATCAGTATCAGACCAAGCACTTTAACAGCAATCATTAAATCCCTGTTGAGAATGGGAGTAAACTTTATTTAACTTTATTATCTCCTTTACTTTAGCTGGAGGGCACATTTGGTCTGGCACTAAGGAGTGGTGCAGATAAATGTCCTAATGTCTTAATGTCTTATGAGTTAGATGGTCAAACTTATTTCGTCACCTGTCTCGTGATCGAAGGCTTTGAAGTGTTGTGCGTGTGTGAATTAATTCAGTCACCTGCGGAAGCGGTATGTTTGTTCAGTGTCCTGCCTGATATGTAATTTTCTGCTCCCTGATTCTGCTGTTCCAGCTTTCGTGCAACAGTGTCCTTCTGTATTCATGTACAAGATGAAGCGTTCTGCTCTGGACATGCTGAGAAAAACTTGTTAGTCCGTTTTTTAGAAGTCTGCTGACAAGCAATATGGGCGATGCTTCAGGCTGTTTTCAGTACTGCTATTTGCTGTAATTGCTTCATGCTTTTTTTGAGTTCACTCTGACGTGATTAGGCTACAAAGATTTGCTGAAACATCTTTACTTCTGTCATTTGTAATTATCCCCCCCCCCCCGACTTATTTCTCTCGTTCTCCCCTCCTGGTTTCTCCTTCAGTCTCTACATGCATAACCACCTGTAAGAAGACTGCTCCTCCACCAGTGCCGCCGCGTACAACCTCCAAGCCCTACATCTCCGTGACAGTGCAGAGCAGCACAGAGTCGGCCCAGGACAACTACCTGGACCAGCAGGACCGCAGGTCAGAGGTCAACAGCCAGTCAAGCCACGCTCACAGCAACTCCTCTGACAGCCTCGACAGCACCCGTGCCAACAGCCTGGCCCGCGGTATTCCCCGCCCTCCACACATCATCCCCACTCCCATCGCCACCCCGAGAGAGCCAATTGCCCCCACCACCACCAATGCTTCCACTGAGACAAGTGACTCAGTAGTCCAGCATGAATCCTTGAGGTCAGGATTTAATAAAGGGAACCTAGTGGCAGAGGAGCCCCTAGTGGCACCTGTACCCAGGCGGAAACTGTCCTCCATTGGCATACAGGTAGGCAATGGGAGTTGGTTCCAACGTATTAACGCACACTAACACAGTCAAGTTAGATTCCAAGCCACTGTTTGTTTGTTTTTTTGAAGCGTAGCTCATTCCGCCTGTTGAGCTTGAATCTACAAAAAACATTTTAACAGCAGTCCTCTGTGGTGTGTGGCTATGTCTGAGGATGTGCTTGCAAGCTAAAGGTCTCATTAGGGCAAATATCCCTCTATCATTAGAGCTGGCTATATACTGTAGTATAGAAATGGCACATTTTCCCCCTCAACCAAAACTTTGTGTTCTGTATATGCTGAAATAACAGCCCTTTTCTCCATTTTCCAGACCCCTGATTTGGTTTATCGCTTGCGAACCCTTCACAACATATCCTAGCTAGAAGTTGATTAGGGGTTTATAAAACCATTCATTGTTATTGTTTGTAACTTTGAGTTGATCACTGATTTATGATTTATTTCATTTCATTTGTTATTTGTCCTAAGGTTGACTGTATTCAGGAAGATCCACGAGAGGAGACCCCTCCATTGGCCAAATTTCAGTCAATCGGAGTACAGGTGGAGGACGGGTGGCAGTAAGTCCTCTTCCTGTCCTTGTAACAACGTGAGGAATTTATATTATAGTCACACACACCGCTGACTATTCTTTCTCTTTACAGAAGCTATGTAGATGTGAAAGCAATGTGAATGTCAGTTTAGTTTTTGTCTGAAAACAGTCTTTGTGTTTTTTGTGTATTGGTGGTGTTCAAGTAGATTCCTAGCATGAACATTTACTATTTAAACTTGTCCCTGCTTACTCTTTATTTGAGACCCATTTCTAGATTATTACAGTGTAGTTTGCGTTATGTGCTCATGACGTTTTGAATTCCAGGAAGTTCCAGGACACCCCATGCCTTCCTCCTGTATTTTCTTACTTTTGTATTCTGCATTTAATGTTTCGCATGCAGCAGCTGCTCTGAGTCCTAATTGATATTTTACAAACATAGCCATCTGAACAAGAGTTCCTTTGTTTATTTGTACATTTTCCTTCTTGCATTTTAATTGATCTTGTACACACATTTGTGCTAAGTGACAATTTCTCATCTGTGTTTGTTTCTCATTTACCAAAATATGGCTTACGCTGTGCTTTTCCAGTGTTTTGATTTTCCTGTCCTCTGATATTGAATAAGATTCTTCAGTCAAACATTCGTAATATTTCATTATCTGACTGAATCGCCACTTCCTGACTAATAACAGGAAATGGAAATCATGTGGAGTCAGACAACATTCATGTTCAGCTTGTGCTTCCGTTTGCCATATGAAAACAAGAAGCTAGAGAAGATGAGAGATGAGTTGATGCCGGTCTGAGTGCTCTATTATCACATAGCCCAGTCTCGCATCGATCCTGTTTATTTATATCTATATTGAGCAGCAGAAGTGACTCAATGCCGAAACTAAGTATTTCATGTTTGTTCCAGTAATGAAGACATCATTCTTGAATAATTTATTGTTTTCTTTGTCCACTGCTGTGCGCATCACAGTGGACAAAGTCAAAGTTGTTGTTCTGTCGAAAAGGCCCATCTGTAACAGTGAGTCTCGCCCTGTTTGTTTCAGGCTCAGTCGCTCCAGTAGCATGGCCTCAAAACAAGAAACAGACTCAGACACACAGGACATCCCTGTCATCTCCCATATCAATAATGCCAAACACTCTGAGAAAAAAATCATGGTCAGTAGTGCCAGCCAATCAATGAGCTCCCCTCCTGGACAGGACTATTTAGACAACGGAGACACTACTGGTGACGCCTCTTCACCTCCCCCGCCCAGGCAGATCCTCAACCGCTCCACCACACGAAGTAGCTCTTCCTCCTTCTCAGAAAGTCTGGACCCAGCGCTGGACCCCTCCTCTCTACCACCTCCAGACCCTTGGCTGGATAGTGGGAATGGGAGTAACAGCAGTGTTCCTCAGAGTGGAGGAGGGGGAACGCTGTGCCGACGAGACGGCCACTGGTTCCTGAAGCTACTGCAGGCCGAGACGGGACGCATGGAAGGCTGGTGCCAGCAGATGGAACAGGAGACCAAAGACAACCAGCTCTCAGAGGAGGGTAAGGCTGCCAGGGTACTCACTACAGCTCCAGTCTTTGTGAGGCAGCAAGCTTGCACACAGTGGTGATCACTGCATTATCCTATTGTTTTGGTGGCTTTACCAAAATAGTCATGTGAGGAAGATTTTTTTCACAACACAAAAACAGTATGTTTCATTAGCTGCTAGAGATTTTTTTTAAATGGTAATTGTATGATCCATTGCTATTTCAGTGATAGCATACAATTACATTTTAAAGGTTTACTCTTGGGTTAGTATAATGAACGTCCATCTCCAAACTTAAGCAAAGTTATTTGGCCCAGAAAAAGAACAGAAGAAAACTAGATGTGCAGTCAAAGCACTGCGGAAGTCAAACATGTCCAGGCCCTCTGAATGAACCCTGCATCTTGAGGTCTGCTGCCGTCTGAGTCAGTTCTCCTCTATAACCGGTTAAACGGTTCTTCCTCAGGACCTACAATCGCTCTATCAGACATACACAGCGTGGAGGGGATGAGGCGGTAATACGTGGGGTTACCACACACAAGCAGGCCTGTAATCCTCAGAATTACACAAATCTACTCTGGAACTGATTAAACCTCCAGATTAGATTAGTGCAGCGACATCAGCAGTGAGCGCGCACACAAATGCACAATGTACACTGTGTACACACAAACAAACAAAAGTAGGAGGGCTTTGGATGCTCAGTTTATATGAGAAGCACTGGATCAATATAAGAACAAGGGCGTGTGTGTGTGTGTGTGTGTGTGTGTGTGTGTGTGTGTGTATGTGTGTGTGTGTTTTAACAGTCGGCATTAAATCTGATGCAAATCTGTACTGCAAAGCCGGGTCTCACCACAGTATAATCACATTGCCATAACTTTACAATCCAGTGATCAGATAGGAGTCCTAATTTTGTCCGGGCAGATGTTTGTCCTAGTTTTCACACAGCGACAGACTAGCATAGTGACCACTGACTGACAGGCTGGAGTATCTATATGAGCTTAGATGCCTTTTGACGAGGATAACATAGTCCAATACATAACACTGTAATCCTCTCCATGCCAACCAGTGGAGATGATTTGGCAATGCATTGTAAGGCACACCTTGCATGCTATGAATAAGCCAGAGTACACTTGGTGTAGTTGCAGCTGTACCTTTTTATAGGCAGGCTTTGGTGTGTATGCCATGCCATGTGTTTTAGTAAAGCTTAGAATTGGTTTGTGTGTCATCCATAGAAGGAATAACCGGATGCCTCTGAGATAGATAATCATTCGTGTGTCGATTTTTGTTCTTTTTTCAGTGCTGGGGAAGGTTCGCAGTGCTGTAGGAAGTGCCCAGCTCCTAATATCCCAGAAGTTCCAGCAGTTCCGGGGACTATGTGAACAAAACCTGGTGTGTAAATCCTTCTGCTCTACAGGTCTGCACAGGCATGAAACTGAGACTCACATCTGTGGTGGTGTCCCAAACCAAACAATGTTTTTTTAAGACCGAACCAAACCTAATGTTATATTTTGGTTATTATGTCTTCTGCAAGATATGCTTGCCAAGATGCACATAAAGGCTTTCGCATGAAATCGAACTGACTAATCTGGGAACAGCCATGGTACACAGAATATGAGGCCTACACAGAATAAGGCATGGTGGCCCACCAGTACAAAATACAAGGAGCTTATAATAAGCTAATAAGCCATTCCACTCGAGTGACGTATTTTACTGGAAATTGCAACTACCAACAGGTGACACTAACACAGCATCTCAGATTCAAAAAGCATCTGTTTTAACTGTTTGTTGGTACTGTATGAAACTCAACTTCCCAAATGTTGGCCAGATAAAAATGAATTAGTATTTACTGAATTTTATTAATTTGCGATCTTGGTTTCTGTTGTCTAGTGATCCCAGGGAAATGCTACTTCATTCTACCTGTAGTACTGTGGCATATCTGGTAAAATGTTAAACAATAAATCTTATCTTAATTTATGTAATCATGTTCTAGATCTCGGTACTTGTTTTTCTAGGTAATTTAAAAATCTCTTTATTTTTAAAAATAGAGGAGACAAAATATTATAGACTTTATTTTGTTTTTGTTTTTTCAATACAGCAGTTTTGTGTGCTGTGCTTGTCGTATCAGCCAGGTGGACTTGGAGTAACTTATATAAACTTTTTTACAGAAAGCAAGTTAAAGGGAGAAAAAACACGGTCATATTTGGGTCCATTTTCATTGCAATGCAGCTGAGGAGGGAAAGCTGTACGTAACAAAAAGACCCAGTGCAGACATAAAGCCTGATACTTTGTCAGGCTCAGGTTGGGTACCAAGAAACACAGCACAGGACACATTACAAGAGTATTCAGAAAACAAAATCGCATGCTCACATGAAAATCTATTATTTATGCAAAAGCAAATGTTTCACTGTGAAGACATGATTGAGCCTTAGTTAAGCAGATCAATAGTGAATGCTTCGTATGGATTGATATCACTGTACTCCAGACGTGATAAGCCTTCATATCTGTACCAGTGTGTAATTTCCCTCCATGGCTTTTTCAGTACCTGAACATCTAGTATTATTATTTTGCACAATGCGTATTGGTTAGCGCTCCAGAAAAGCTGCTTGGCATATCTTCCGCCAGATGTCTGGACATCACAGCAGTGAATGCAGCCGCTTGAACATGAAGAATAGAGCATCACAAACAATGGCTGTGTCAGAAGGAAAGAAGTCGGAGCAGGATTTACTTTTTATCTGTTTGCCAATCTGTGGAAGCTTTCCACAAACGGCAAACTTACAGGCAGCTGTTTGTAAACAAGTGAGGGGTTTTAATCTTACTGTGATCCTGAATGATCGCATTTCTTCTAGTTGACATTATCAGAAACTTAACATTCCCCTGTATTTCTCTGGCGCAACATGCTTATTTTACTTGGCTTTGTTGAAGCATTTATAGCATTTTCAGTATTTTGTTATGTCACTGAAAAGGATAAAGCTGTGTTGTGAGCCTTTATTTTGGAGTTCAGTTTGACAAAAGAATTGAGCTTTAACTCCCTCTAGTGATCAATATGGAAAGAGCAGCAAGAAAAGTACAGTATGTAAGTAATGCAATGCAGAGCAGTAGCACAGTAATAAGCCAGTCTGGTGTGAGGCGCTGACCATGAAACACAACTTTCCTAGTCTGAGTCTGGGCGAATTTCGTTGTATGTCATTCACTATGTCGCTCCTCTTGTTTCTTTCATCTCTCTATTGTCAGCTACCTAATAAAGGCATAAAATAGATGATATAAAAAAGCAATACATAAGTGGGAGAAAAATACACAACTCTGACATTTTGACACAATTTTTTTACATCAACATGAAAGCATTTAAAATGTACAGTCAGCCAAGCAGCCACGAACTACAGCAGCGAGTGGATTTTAGCCTGTATTCTCTTTCTGTGGTGGCACTGACCTCTTGACATAGATAGAATGAATGAGAAAATAAGAAATAACACCACCACCACCAAAAACTGGGATGGGTGGTGGTGGTGGGGACCCACAAAAGCTGACCCCCAGATACCCCACCCACTGTTCTGATTCTCACATTATGGACACATCTAGGACAAAGTATTTTTAGAAATATATAGCCTAGTTTTTACTTGAGTCTGTATTGGATGATTTATTTAGTTTTTTTTATCAGTTTTATTATAATTTGCCTGATCCATCTCTGCTGCTAAAGAACACGGCCGAAAGTAGACTATTGTTGTGTTTTTTCTGCTACTTCAAGGCCCAGACGCTTATTTAAAGCCGAAGCTACTGCCCATGTCATAAGTGTTTAAAAGTCCTTTTCGCACCAGAACAGCACACACACTGAAAGATAAGCAGCATGCAGTAGCCCATAACAAGAAGTAAAATGGACGGTAAGTGGGGAAATGGGCTCTGACTAATTGATTCAAAGCTTGTTGTAATGCTGGACAAAAAGGACAATCTACACCAAACACGATAAATAGAAAGAACAGAATAAACGTCTGTGGGTAGTTTTACCTTTCTTTCTCAAAGAGATGGCATTTATTTGCACTACTGTGATACTGTTTACCCTCTAATATGCTGTATTTCATTCATTCTACATCACAACACTGACTTTGTCCTCTCCTCACTGTTCATTCGTTTTCATCCCCCTCTCCCGGTCAGAATGTGAATGCCAACCCGCGGCCCACCGCCCAGGACCTGGCTGGTTTCTGGGACCTGTTGCAGCTCTCCATCGAGGACATCAGCCTCAAGTTCGACGAGCTCTACCATCTCAAGTCCAATGACTGGCAGCCCGTGCCGTCTGCGGCTGCCCAGTCGCCCCCTGAGCGGAAGGTACTTCCCACCCCTGCTGCCCAGTGCCCTGGCTGGGGTAGGAAAGCCGCCGAAACCGGCCTCTCTCCTCCCACCACCACCACCATTTCTCCCACTCTTTTTTACCTCCCGTTTCGACTTCCCCTGTCCCTGCGTGGGATGAACTCATTTAACAGGGCCTCCCTGTGCAATATAAAGGGGCCAGAGAGATCCCTTTAGGCATGCATGGAAAGCTTCATCTCAAAGAGGGCTGTCGTTGGTGTGCGTTTTAAATGTAAAGCCCTGCTTTGAGCATGCATGTGTCACTTGCTGCTGTGTGTGTTGCAGTGGAGCATGGCTAAGATGCACTGGCTCATGTGACCAAATGCAGTCTTGCTGTTGCTCCTTCTCTGTTTAAACGTCTTTTCTTGTGTCTCTCTCTCTCTCTCGCTCTCGCTCTCGCTCTCGCTCTCTCTTGTCTGTGATGTGCCTTTTGTATATTTTTGTGTGTGTTAAGTTTATGAATCTTAACTGCTGATGCGCTCTTGGTTTATATTGCTTTGCAATGCAAATGCATTGACGGTGTGTCTGTGATCCTTTTTTATTGTGCTTTAAGTTTGATCCAATGTGCCCATTAATTCATGTTACCATTTCATGTCTTTGAAATTTGTCATATAAATGACTGTTTTTCTCAATGTTTGCCTGTTTTTACCAGTTGTCTATCCGTCAGTGTTTTTCTGTTTTATCACCTACAACCACTAAATGTTATTTCAAGCTTTAACAAAAACTATCAGCATAATGTCTTTGTCAAAGTCCTGTCTGCTAAACCTGCCTAAACTAATGGAACCTCTTAAACAGTTTATATATTACATTATCTGACTGTCCTCCGTCTGTCTTTCCTCTCTTCTCTCTCTCCTCCTCTGTCTGTCATGTTTCACCGTTCCCAACATTACAGGACGAGGAGAAGGTGGCCCCTCCAGCTTCAAAGAAGCCCGGTAAGGGACGGCCATTGCTGGGCCGCGAGAAGAGTGCAGACTCCTCATCCACCTCTTCCTCGGCCTCGGCAGAGAAGCAGAGACAAGAGGCTCGAAAGCGTCTGCTGGCTGCTAAAAAGGCGGCCTCGTTTCGCCAGAACTCCGCCACAGAGAGCGCAGACAGCATCGAAATATATGTCCCCGAGGCCCAGACTCGCCTCTGAGAGAAACAGTGAGATGGAAGTATATGGGGTCGAATCAAAGATGTTACCGGGAAAGAGGAGAGAAACTTTTCCGATGCAAAAGAAATACTCTGAATAAAGATGGATTTGGGGGGCGACGGGGGGCAGATCAGATTCTTAGCGATTGGGGTGGGGGCATTTTTGGCATTTTTGACACACACAGTTATAGGCTGGTCCTGGTGGCATCAAACACTACTTAACAAAACAGAAACTTCTGTGGACCCTACAGACTACGAAGCAGGGGACTCCTCATTTGAGGCTGCCATTGAAAACCTCAGCCGATGAACTTTGTCATTTCTTGTTACTACTCTTGATATCATACAATTATTAATGACGGTATTGTTATTATGATGATTATATCCTAAAGAATCTATTTGAAGACTGTTTTAAACATTCCTCTATCTTGGCTATAAGATCTATTAAGTGGACAGAAGGCAAACATTAATGCTCTTCTATCTCCCATCATCTTCTTCCCAGGTCACTGGCCATCTTGTAGCTTTGCACAGCACCACCTTGTGGCCATCACACACGCACTGCACACACCACAAACTATACAAACACCTATGTACGTCTTCCTTGTATTTATTTGTTTACTTAATCATATTTGTTTTGTATAAAAATCCATTTAGATCTGTTTATGAATATTTTTGGTATGATGAAAGTGAAAGTCAGATTTGAAAGGGTATTTATATTGTTCCTAGCAATTAACTCTTGTCTGTGTGTGTGTGTGTGTCTTGTGTCATACATTTTAAACACTGGGGAGAATCTGTAAAGTTTAGGTTTTTTTAATGGTTTTGAATGAAAGCACATTGCGATAATTATTGATGACCGAGCATGAGGATCTCAATTTCAGACAGTGTTAGCGGCCACAATATTACAGTTTTGTTTTTTGTAGGGAAGTCTTCTATTCATTTTAGTCTCTTTTGCTTCACTCTGTCCCATTAAATTTGTTTTTCCATGTTTGTGCTGTAACTCCAGATATGTGAATATTTCAATCAGGATTTGTGTCCCATCTGTCTGTTTAATGCATCTTTAAGTGCTTTTATTAATCTCACTTAGCATTCAACTCATATAATCTAGGGCTTTTATTGAAGTAATGCTGCAGGTTGAGCATGCAGGGTATTGTTTGTGGGGAGGCACATTAGGACATGTGTCTTGCTGTTATTTTTATACTGTTTCCAAAAGCATTCTGATTTTATTTTGCCTCCCATCACTCAACAAAATCAGTTTTACTTCTTCACTACCATTATTGTTTCTTCTCATTGAACATCATCCAAAAAAAGCTGCACTTTTTTTATTCGAAGAAAAAAATATTTAATTAAAGCATTGCATACATTAGTCATTGTGTTTTCATCGTTTATTAAATGCTGCTTGCTTTTTTTTGTCATGGAAGACTGCATAAGCCAAAGATGAATTCACTGTTTCAAATTCATCTCATGTATTTAAATGTCAGCAGCAGGGAGCTGAACAGTAACAGGGCTTACTGTGAAATTAGATGGAGTGGATTGTAGCTACAGCCCCGTACGTGTTACAAGTGTAACATTTTGATATGCACACGTCCTGAAGCTTAACCAGAACTGCCTATCGCTGCAACAATACTGAGTGATTTGCTTTGGAGCGTTCAGGACCAGGACCCTCCCCCTTCTCAGCCTGGAATCTCACATTTTGGAAAGTTTGAAAAGTGACCTCTAGAGGGCAACAGTGGTTAACTTCCAATCCAAGATACAGTACATTGTAATACACTGTTTACACACAATGGGAAGGTATTTGCATTATAAGACAACTTTCAGCCCTGCCCTGTGTTGCATTAAGGGGACACATTGTGTGGATTGGACGTACTACCAGACTCCCCCCATCTCATTTGAAGATTTCCCAAGACAAAATTGTCTGAAACAATGCCTGTTTGTTTATGAATTCATGTAGAGAAACTCCAGGATTTCACCCTACAAGTACATAGCTAACCATAAAGTCAACCCTGACATGCCTTACATCAACCACAGTTGTTTGTCTTTCACTCACATTTGGGTTCTTCCAAATGGTAAGCAAATAAAAACTTCCCCTTTCTAATTAGTTATGTTAAAGCTATCTCAATGTCACACCATTGCTTGGGCAATGCCTCTTTCTCACCCACTGTGAAAATGCAGCCTGAGGCTTTGAATTGGAAAAACCTGATGACCACTATTCATTCTCTATCTTGCCAAGAGCTTTATTTGATGGCGGCTTTTGTTTGTCTGTTGTGTTTGCCTGTTGGGAATGACTCTCAGCAAGGAAAATGGCTCAGGGGTGTCAATAGCCTGTTCCCTGGTTGTTGTCACTACCCCCCTCCATTTGACTGGGGTGGATAGCATTGTTAGCACATGAAGGCCTTTTGTGTGACTCGAACTCAGCCTTTTAGCTTGATTTGATTTCTGACTGCCAGGAAAAATTTGTGTGTCTGAGTTGTTTTCCTGAAATGAGGTGTGGTGTCAATATAGGTGTCTCCCAGTTTTCCACAACTTCAAGACAAATTCTTATTGGCTCATTTTTAATGATCTCTGTGTGTTGGATAGTGAATATTGATAAAAAGTCTTAAGAGGGAAAAGCAAACAGGCTAGCTTGAAGGCAATATAAATGCAGCATCTAGATTTAAATATATTTCCCATATGCAACCACTGCCAGAATATTTTTAACCTTTAAAAACAAGTTCACAACATATAATTTCCATTTTTCCCCCCGTTTGCCATATTTTCAGGCCCAAACCCTGCTCTCACCATTCCTCACGCAAAAACTGTAGGTCTGTGCCTGACATGAACGCAGATCAAAGAAATGTGGCATCTCAAATGCGCTGAGGGCAGGAACATAGAGAAAGTTGTTCTATCATCCAACCATCACAAAATGAAAGGCAGCAATTTTCCAGCACGCTTAAACGTGGGATGTATAAAATGCCAAGAGATGTCGGTGACATACTTGAGGAGAGAAAAGAGAGTTCATCTCATACATTTAAACAAGGCTTCTCTCCAATACACACAGATATCACTGGGACACACCTAGGTCTATTTCCTGGGTAGGGTTATTCATGATCCAAACAGCTGCACTGTGGGGGGGGGTTGTGGCTGTAAAGCCATTGATTTGGGGGTGATAATGATCCCCATGTAGGCTTGATGGCTTTGGCCTTTTAAAGTCTAAACTGTCATACATATTACAATTGCTTAAGCAGCGGTCTGTTTTGGAAACGCTCCAATCCAACGCTGCACTCTTTAATGTGCCTCCTTCAGTTGGTGGAATATGTTATCATCCATATATGAGGGGAGAAAGCAATAGTTTAAATGTAAAGCAACAGGAAGGAAAATGTATCACAATGTGGCTGTGGTCAAAATTGTACTTTATCTTCTGTGATACCAATGTACCCCCCAACACACACACTTTCTTTAAAATGGGTTAGACGTCCTTACACATTGCATAAAGTTTAGCTACCCTTTAAGATTCTTCTTTGTATTTGCCACTTTTTCGAAGACAGTGAGAAAAGGTTTGATCACTAGAGGCTACAAGAGACGGACAAAGAAAAACTGTTTAATCCCAGGAAGAGAGTATACCTCAGCTTGGATACCAGTGAATCCACTCCCAGACAGTAGTCCATAGGCATGCTTGCAAAAAAAATAAAACCAAGCTCATTAGCATTTCTGCTTTGTTCCACTAAGTTGGGCATAAAACTGGGAAAAGGGATGAGGGGGCAGAAACTATGCTGTTACCGCAAGAGATATGATATAGCAAAAAGTATCTGTATAAATACTAGAATAAATATTTTATGAAACAAGCACATATTTTAAAGAATAGGATATGTTCAGTATAGTCCATAGGCTGTGTGTATGTTTGTGGGGTTTAGTATAAAAGAGTTGTATTGTTTGAGGCAAAGTTGAGAGCGAGTGGGTCTGTTCTGAGATTTAACTAGATTATTGTCATTATACTCTGGTAACATTTTAAGTATATGTGCAATACTGAGTAAAAAGGGTTCTTTGATATTAAGATGAAACTAATAATCTTGCATTTCTCCCCCTGTGCTTCTTAAAGTCGTCCTCTGTAAATAAGGGAAAAAATACAGACTGAAAATGTTAATCTTTTACAATGCTGTAGATCTATTTATACTATTTCAAGGTTGTTCAGATGTATAATGGAGAAATGTAACATTCAATAAAATGCACACAATACTTTCTCAAAAAGTTCATCATGGATGTATTGGCTTGCTTTGTAGCTATTTGTTGACTTATTAAGAACAAGATGATTCAGTTTGTGGCTGTCATTTTGGTTTCAAATACTATTTTTAGAGACAGTACTGCAAATAGCTTGTTTTTGTTTTAAAACCTGTTAGTTTTTACTTAACTTCTGTTTCAATCACAATGTATTTGTTGTTTTTTTGCTTTGCCCAGCCTCAGAGCAGAAATAATGACAGAAGGTGTGGGCTATTTGGACACAACACTGAAGGCTTACGTTTAAATGGTTACACCAGGTAGACTGCAATTTTGTATTGTGGTAAACTCTTCTGTAAATCTGAACTCCCGCTCATTTGGCCGTGGGAATCAAAGCACCCCAACACCTCTCTGCAACAACACTCACAAGCCTGTAGTCAAACACATCGTAGAGTCCATGTCTACATGTCACTCCAGACAGTGTCAGTAAAGTACTTGGTTAATTATATTATAAACTGGCCACATGCGGTTACTAGTCGACGCTTTCGAGCGTTTCTGATTTATGTAACAAGAACATTTTGCTCAACGTTACGTAAAGCCTTTCCACACAATGTTGCTGTCTCCGGTACACACGAATAAAAACGACCAGAATGGTTAAAAAGATTACAACGTTGCTAAGTATACAATAACATGTGTCTATAGTACCGTGGGGGATTTAACCTTGTCGAGAAAATAACATTGTTTCAAAGACTGCGCTATACTTTGAATGAAATGGTTCTCCCCTCAGCCACAATGACACGGAGCCTGTCTGCTGTCTAGCGGAGCGCCGTGATTGGCTAACGACACCCCAGGAGGCGTAATAGAGGTCCGCTATTGGCTGACAGTTGTTGATGAGGCGGGATCATTTCAGCGGCGACTGTCAAGATTGGCAAAGAGCTACGTGCAGGTAAAAGGAACAAGCGACACAAAACAGAAAACATTTATCCTGGCAGAAAGCGAAGCGTGCGATGGAAACAGACCGTCCGGTGAAACCTTTTCGTGCGGCAGAATCTCAAAGGCAACGCGTTTAAGTCGGTGAAAGAGGAACAACACCTTCAGCTTCTTGGAAGAAAGTGCTGTTGTGTCAACCATCGCTTGGCTCCCGGGGCACGCTTTGTACAGCAAGAAACTTGGACAGCTGCGCGTTTTCAAGCAAGCCATCAACAAAGAATGAAAGCATTCAAACGAGGTGAGCGCACGTCGTGTTTTATTATATATTTCTTATGTCCCTGCCCTGCACGTTTTAACTCCCAAAGTGTGTGCCTGCGAGTCCGCCGTGTCTTTGCTGTTGGTTTTGCCTGGTATGCGGGCTTTTTGTTGCGAGCAAATGCAGCGTGTGTTTGTGTTTAAATTTGGAGGGACAGCTAGCCAGCTAGTTATCTCTAGAGGCAGGCATGGTGTCCATCTGGCGGAGTGACATGCGGGAGGCTGTGCTTTCACGCCTGCCTCCTTTGTGCGCTCCAGATGGCTAATTTACCGAGTAGCTGCTCAGTTTGTCTTGTTTGAATGTCACATTCTGCATTATCCGAGTGGCTTTATAGTGTGTGTCGTTTCACTTTGAGTATGACGCCATCCCCCTTCGACAAAGCGAGCTGGTCTTAAAAGTGGATGTTTGATGTGTGGTGGACTGGCTTTGCTAACGGTCAGATTCAAATCCTTACCTCAGTGTGTTGTGAAGTTTAGTTCACCGTTGAGCTCCCAAACTTTGATCTGAGGACCATTTGGCCTCGTGTTTAAAGAATAGGCAGAACACTAGAAACACTTTCCCGAGGCAGAAATTTACCAGCTTGAATGTAGGTAGAAACAAAAATTTTGACTGCCTGTGAGATGTAACATGTTGCTGATACTAACATCTGTCTTAAATCTGTCTTGGCTGTTTTTATTACTAAATTAATCCCATATTGAGTGGGTGTAAGATAGATAGATTATATCTATATCTATCTATCTTGTGACAAATGCATATCCAATGTTCCAGTGGAGTTGAGGGAATGCAACTTTGTTGTGGGCCTCATGTTCTCTCACAGAGGTTGTTATTAGAAAAAAGGATAACCTGAGATGTCTTGTCAAGCATGAGTGTGGCTAATGCACGGGAGGCTGATGGTGTGGAGTATTTCTAGACCCAGTTAGACCAAATCAATGGTTAATTTAACCCATAAATTGTTTAAAATGTTGCTCTATTCTTTAAAGAGCGTGACAAACTAATACTTAATCGAGATATTTGCAAAAAAAAACGTTAATTTGGACAGAATTTAGTCCAAAATGACATATCTGTACATCAATATCATGATAAAAATGGCCACTGTAACATGTGATTTTATAGGTGTAAGGGGAATTTAGTTCATCAATAGAAATTGGTGTGCGGGGGTGCACATAATTTGCATTTGTAAGTTTTTAGTCCCACCTCCCACACACTTTTCTAACTTGATTTAGGGCTTCCCTTGTTGTTGTCGAGGAATGCAGTATTCAAAAGATTTGTCAACTGCTCCAGCAGTCATCAGCCGAACTGGCATGAGGTGAAAACGGCCTCCTTTGCATGGTCAATAGGTTCCTGGGCCACTGGCTACTGTGATGTTGATATGCACACAATCTTCTTTGTGAAGACAGGCGCTGCCCCGGGGGTCAGGTTTCACCCAGCCACAGAGAAAGACATTTACTGCATTCTGTGGCCCACCCCTGGGATCAGGCATGCTCCATTTTGAGGGGATTTCTCTCCAGTGGCCAACCATAGACTGACAAAAATAAATAAAAATACACACCCACAACAAAGTTCAAACCACAAAGCCAGTGTTTTAAACATGTTCAGCCCACGATGCTTTAAATTGGCTAAAAATAGGAGGTTAAAAGTAACTGATGCGGTTTGTACACTTGTTCACTGCTCAGGTGTTAAATCTGTTTCTTGATTTTTGCCAGCCTTTCTCGGTCCACATGGCTCTTATTATTGTGAAAAAAATAGTTTAGGTTTCATATAGTGGGTAAAAGTGGATTAAACACCCTTTTTGCAGAAGCCCGGGTGAGTCTAGAGCTATTAATGTGAGATGGAACCATTATCTTCTCCCAAATTATATATGGCAAAACTAGGCCGCACAGGAAACCAACACTTTGATACCAGTTGACTAGCAGATTTGATATAAGCAGGTTGGCTGAATCAGTAACGGTGAACGTGACTGACTGCTTCCCCCCTCCTCCCTCCCCTCAGCTCTGGAAGAAGAGCATCGCCCGGAGCAGGAGCACTCCTCGGCTGTGTCGGACAGTGATGACGGCTCCCCGCTCGACCTGTCGGGAAGAGGGCTGTTTGGGAAGCGCCGTCGCCGCGGCAACCTGCCCAAGGAGGCGGTGCAGATTCTGCGGAGCTGGCTGTACGAGCACCGCTTCAACGCCTACCCGTCGGAGCAGGAGAAGCTCAGCCTGTCGGGCCAGACCAACCTTTCTGTGCTGCAGGTGAGGGGTAGATTTTAATTTATTTGAGTTGAGAAATTCATCTAGTTTGTGACAAACACTTTCTCACTGTCTTTTCCATTTGTTTATTAAGGATTATACATAAAAATCACAGGTTTCACTTAAATGCAGTGCTTTTATTCCATTTGAGATTTTTGTAAAATAAACAGTGCTTTAGGAGGCTTTGACCCTGAACACACAAACTTGTTTTTACATTTATAAAGCCCTGAAGCAGGTGGGAGCAAATCTTTAAATTCTTCTTGTAGCTCAAAGGGTAGGCCAATCTAGTCATCTATTTTCACTTTAAATTCTGATGCTGCACACCACAAAGGTGTTACAAGTAATGTCCTAACACCTTTACATGATCCATTCTCTTGTGCTATTACTTGCTAACAGTAATTCTTATTTTTATCAACGCGTTGTTTTTGTCACCAGCTTTTCATCAACATATTGAACAAGTGAAAGCACAACAATAATCACCACACTTGTTCTGCTGAAGAGGACATTTTCCCAGCCTTTTCCTTTTTCACATCATTGCACCAGTGGTAGACATTTCCTCTTTTCCTCTCAACACACTGGCACGCACAAACACACAGGCCGCATTAGAGAAGGCATTACAGATCAGCATGAGGCGGCAGCAGAGTTTCTTGTTATGTAGTCAGTTCACTGGAATGCCTTTGGCTGGCTTCTCTGTGGCTCAGCATATTTGAGCTCAGCCCTTCATTATTGCCAGCTGTCTGAGGGCTCTCATCTCTTGTCTGTCTCACTCCTTCTTCCTTGTGTGGGAGGCTGTACCACTAGAGGGGGGTAAGTAAGGCCTCGTATACAAATGTAGATGAAGAAAAATGTGTAGGCGGCTGTTAAAATAACAGTCCTCAGATGTTTGGGGGGGGTGGGTTGTGTTGCAAGGGTCGAGTTGTGGATCTAGTTAACTGAGATGTGTCTGAAGCTGTCAGGTTCTATTTTTATCTTATTATTTAAGAAAAATGTCCTCCTAACCTGTTACTATCAGTTCCATTTATTCCAGAAATTCCCCCTCTTTTCCCAGATATGTAACTGGTTCATCAATGCACGCCGCCGCCTCCTCCCTGACCTACTTCGCAAGGATGGCAAAGATCCCACCAAGTTCACCATCTCCCGCAAGGTTGGTGGTAAAAGTGAATGCCACTCGTCTAATGGAGGCGGAGCCAGTTCTCCAGAAAGCAGCTCTTCTACCGGCTCATCTCAACAACGCCCATCGGTCATCCGCTCTGCCCCTATGTTGGACCTCAGTCTTCTTGGGAGCACGGCAACAGCAATTCTGACAGGAGCAGGGTACCCTGGTAAGGAGGGATCGGTCCAGGCGTTGATGAGGCTGGACACGCAAAGACTGCTGAGAGAAGCAGAGGAACAGGGTGCGTGTCTCACCAGCACAGCAATGGCAGCTAGCCCCACCAGTGGCTTCTTCAACACGCCTCCCCCGACTCCCCCCGAGCTCTTCCCTACCCAGGACTTCAGCGACTTGAGGCTCCTGGTCGACGCAGCTCTGCAGAGGGCGGCAGAGCAGGAGAACCTGAAGAGACTCCAGGAGAGCCAGAAGAGACCTACAGAGGCTGTAAAGACTGAACAGGTGGAGGCACAATGCAGTGCTTACAGCAGTGACATGGGACCCACGCCGCCTCCAGAGGACAGCCAACAAGTCATGGATGCTTCCACGGTGCAGAGTCTGATGGAGAAGGCTATGGCTGCTCCAGTGTCAGCTGCAACTCCAGTAAAGGATCCCGTGCCTCTATCATTACCAGCCTCTGTACCAGTCCCAACTACAGTGTTGGTCTCAGCACCAAGACTGTCTCCTCTCACGATCAATAAAGTCATCTGGAGCCCCTTGGAGGAGGACACTGTCAGAGCCTCCAGCCCAAACCAGTCTCCGCTCCTCCCAGCTCATCTGCCAACCTTAGTGCCAGTGTTAGGATGGCCGAATTCTCAGAAACCTGCTTCTGCTCCAGCCCCAAGCTCAGTACTGGCCCCACTGCCCACTACAAGTCCTACAAGTGCACCAGCTACAAGGCCAGTCTCAGTGCCGTCACCAGCTCTTCTCCCAGCCACAAGTTCCACGTCTGTCACCGCTCCAAGCCAGGCTTCTTCCCACACTGCAGCCCTTGTTTCAGCTGCTCCTTCTCCAACCATCACCTCCTTTACAGCCCCCAAAGGAATCCCACTTTACCTGCCGTTCCACAAATCCCCCTTAATCCCAGTCACAGTTCCATGTCCATCACCGGTGTCAACCGTGGAGTCATCTCCAGCCCCTGTACACACCCCAGTCTTTGCCTCTGCCCAAACTCCAGCTCCTCTCCCCGCCTCAACCCCAACATCCTCCTCTACACCAACAAGTACACCTCTTCCGGGATTGGCTTCCCACCTCACTACTCCTCCTCTTCAGCCCTCCACAAGCAGCAGCAGTATTAGTAGTAGTGCGCAGAGGAATTCAGCAGTGGTTCCCAGTGTTTGGAGCATGGTCCATACTGATACCAGGCAACCCAGTTCTCTTCAAGTGGTAAAGACCCCCATCACCACAGTGTGGGGCCCACAGCACAGCCTGCATGCAGTGAGTGAAACTGTTAACTAGTAGCTGGAAGTTGGCCCCTTTTTTTTTTTTTTTTTTTTTTTTTAAAAAAAATAATAATTTTTTATATATATATCTGGGGAGGAGAGAGGTCAAACATTCCCTTTGGCTGGACAACACTGTATATAGGAGAATGTATCGTCATCAGAAGTCCCTTGTTTGTCATTTAAAGCATGTGCCTGCAGAATACAGGGAATGAAATGTGTGAGCTGGGACAAACACGAGGGGTTACAGAGACTTGCTGTTTCAAGCAACTTTTTATTGTTTAAATATGCGGTTCTTGATGGAGGCACCTGCTGGTGAGAACACTTTGATGCCATTCCTCGAAATGAATTCCTCAGTGCTGAGTATTGTACAACGATTTCCACATTACGGTTTATGAATGAGGAAGAAAAAACATCCCTTAATTGTGCTAAATGTCAGTTGGTGTGATTTTTAGCACCAGCAGTTAGCCTCTTCAGTAGCAGTACTGGACTTTATTGAATGTACAAAAGACATTGATATCAATGGCCAGGCTGCCTATTACCTATTCCCCTCCATGATGAAAAGGAGGACAACATCATAGTCCTCTATAGTTGTGCAATTCAAATGGTTTTTAAAATATATTATTTAGCCTGTTATTTACTTCACTACATTTCCCTTTTTTTACTTGGAGATGAGCACAAGGGAAATTGATTGTACTGCAGCGAGCCTGACTGATTGACTCGCCTCTATCACTCCTTGTCTTCCTGTCTTATGCCCTGCCTGTAGTTAAGGGACTTCATCGGGCCTCATGAGTTGTCCACTCAACTACTCGACCCATGCTGTCACGTAGCACGTAATTTGTTTGCCATTTCCAATCTATAAAAACAATCAGTATTTTCTGCGCTTTCACTGGAAACTAAGCAGATATGTTTTGTTACTTTATGCGACCTCGATCCGTTGTGTACAGTTTTCAGGGATTGTTTTTGAGGGGGAGGGCTGTGGATATAGGATGAATGGGAGAAGGTCACTTATGGATATGTTACAGAAATCAATTTCAGTGGAGAGGTGAGCAGCTTGGTGATCTGATGACATGACTCTTGCAGCTCCTCAAATGAAACATTACACTTGCTGTAAGACATGGCGCCTTCATCTCTTGTGGTGCCAAACACTTTAAATGTTGGATCCTCTTAATTTAAGGGGGTGGGCGTGGGGAACATATAAATTATCCAGATTTCCCTGTCGAGTTGGGGCCTTAAGATTTAGTCAATGTATTTCAAACCTGAATGTCTTATTAGTGGAAAAATAAATTGATGCGCATAGTGTCTTGGCAAAAGCAAATGTAGCAGATGTACTGAAATTTGTTGGGGTCATTTTCCCTGGAAGGTACAGGAGCATAAAAATCAAGTTATTCTACATCAACGCTTTCCGCCTGTGTTTAGAAATGGTTTCTATAGAATTTCTAATCATTCATAAGCTTTAGTTTCCATGAAACTGTCTTAGCATAAACCACAATATGTGGCTGAATGCCATCTGGACATCTAGTAACAGTAGCATCATGTGGAAAAGTTCCTATGTGAATAATACTATAGCAGAATTGGGAGTCCAATCTCCAGTACTGTCATGTTTATCAGTGTCATTGAATGGTGCTTGGTTCTGTTACATTTAGAGAAGACAAAAGGAGAAAAGTTGGTGTTGTCAGATAACTGCTGAACACTGACCCCATCATCCCCATAAAAACACATCTTTTTCATGGCAGAAGTGGGAACTCCAACTCTCCTTGTATTTCCACTCCTCACTGCCAGTTCTGCTCCGTGGTGAGGATTTTGTTTCTGGGGTTTTCTTGTGTTACAGGTACTCACTCGATTGATGTGCATTTATACCTCAATTTACACAGGTCATGTCAGGCTTGGGTCATATGTAGAATACTAAGTATTAAAGTAATATTTTTATTTTTCATACTACATCATGCCACTGTGACAACACCTTATCTGTTGTGATACTGGAAATGGCTGGTTAAAGATTAGGCAGGCAGGTCTTTTTCTTAACATATATATATATATATATATATATGATAGCAAGGTTTATGTGATTTTTAGATGCAAAGTGGCGCTCCAATCAGAGACAGTGATGATGCATGTAAATATTTTCAAGGTCATGTTTCCATTTTTTTGTTTTGTTTGTATTGGCATGAACTTTATCTCAAACTGTAGTTTCTTTATAGCCAAATGCAGTCAAAAATGTTTTTGAAGCTCATGTTGTGAATCATGACTGACTGTTGGCAGTATGGCTGACGGCTGTGCCTTAAACCCACGACTGAGGGATAATGTCCCTTTTTTTTTGTTTTGTTTTTATATATATATATATAAAAACTTCTCAATAGTCTGTGCAATATATGCCTTAAACTTTAAATGTGTTTTTGTATAAGCATTTCAAAGAAATAAAAGTTCAGTTTTTCATAAATGTGGTTTCTCCTGTCTGTAGTTGCCCATAAACGATAGCGAAAAGTTTTATTTTGATAAATTTAGTCAGAATAACCACATTGCATCATAATGGATATTAAACACCTTGAAAACAATTTCTCAATTACCCTCTTACAATAGTCTTATTTTTCATGGAAGACATTTTGACTTGTCACAGTAGCGCCCAGGTATTGTGCATGCTGGCACACAGTCACGTCTTACTGGGACACTTAAATTGGACATAGCAATTACTAATGTTATGACAGAATGTCAGCTGTGAAAAAGACCCACGATACAACATTTAACACACGTTCCAATGTTCAAATGGTTTTGGTTATTTCACAGGAAACATTTCTATTTATGTTTTGTCTTAGCCTTTCTCCAGGGATCAGTGGTTTTGTGTACTATCAGGATTTATAAATATTTGAATCCAAATCTGATAGCAGTTGATGGGTTGTTTGACTACCGTCAATCAAATGTGATCAAAATCACACCGACACAGATCAAGATGAAGCACATAAGAGATCAAGACTGAAGCTCTCAAAGCTGATTTTTCCAAACTTTAACTTCGTTTATTTAATATAAAGTTTTCAGGCACTTTAAAGCTTGAAGTATACTTTAAAAAAGCCACAAAATAATTTATTAAACTTCCAAATGTCAGATAATGTCATAGTGGAATTTCTGGTTTTAGAGTGATGGACCAGATAAAAGTAAAAATTGCACTGCAGTAATGCTGCACGCTTTAGCTAATTTACTATAAATTGTGTTCACATTACTTCCAAATATTTTGTCTTTATTATTTCAAATTGATGCATTACTTTTGTCTTCAGTTTATCAGTACTTGCAGTAGTGAACATTTAGTTATGTTAACATTGCAAAGCATGTAGTTCAAAGTAAATGTTTTGGAAAAATATCCAGGTTAGTGCACACATACAGTTCAGAGTCCTTTGGAAAATGGCAGCAATGTAAAGTACAGTACACTGATGATTTAAGCATGTGAAGAAAGTAGGAGACATATGGAAACAGTGACTACTTAAACACCCCATCTACACTTTTGACGGTCAACAGTATGAATAAACGTACATTTATTTGCACAATGAGCAATTTCAAGACTGAATTCCTTCAGCAGCAAGACATACCTGATCCTTCAAAAAATACACACAGCCAGCTGATGGGAGGAAGATATGAGTTCAGACTGAAAGCTCTCGCAACCATTTCATCAAGTGGAAGTACTCGCCACATTTAATAAACACAGTCAAGAAAGATCACTTCTTTTTATCCATTTACAACATACAGGGATGCACATATTACAGATAAGGAGACTTGTGGCAGTGCTTGTGCAGGTGTGATGGCTAATTGGCAGGAAGAGGTAAACATTGCTGGTACTCTTATGAAGCACTGAGTCTGGCATTCCAGCCCCCGCACACATACATGATGTTTGATGCATCTCAGAAGTCCAACCGGGTTCCCTGCAACAATCTAAAAAAGGTCACTTCCATTCAGAGTGGCCACAGTGGACGTGCTTCTCTTCATGGAAACCTTCAATGATACAAGTTGAAAAGTAGTGTATTGCAAAATATTTTGTTGGATCCCAAATGAATCCTGAGCTTCTACCTTTCATAAACTTGTAGATCTAAATAGAAGCAACACAATGGCAATTTCTGCCCTTTTATAAAAGACTTTGATACCGGTATATAGCCTACTATTCTTACTAATTTCTCTCTACAAGGCCCAAAGGTAGGAACTAGGGACTGATTTGTGGTGCAGTATGTGTGCGGGGGCCAGGTGCTGTCGGTCCCTCCCTCTACTCGTCATCCTTGTCTTTTGCGCCGTGTTTGAGGATGCGGGTGAACTCTGCGTAGTTGAAGTTGCCCTTCTTGTCGATAGGCGCCTCGCGGAACAGCTCGTCCACCTCTTCATCTGTGAAGCGGTCGCCCATGGTGGTCAGCAGCTCCCTCAGATGGTCTTCGTGGATCACGCCTTGGATACAGATAGCATACATGAAGTGGGAGATAAAGTTCCAAAACATTGACAGCGTGAGTGCCATGATGTTGTTTATATTGACTCACCAGATCCCTCCTCATCAAAACAGGCAAAGGCGTTGCGGATGACATCCTCAGGGTCCGTACCGTTGAGCCGCTCTCCAAACATGGTGAGGAACATGGTGAAGTTGATGGGCCCTGGTGCTTCGGCCATCATCCCCTCCAGGTATTCGTCAGAGGGGTTCTTACCTGAGGAGGGGTCATCACTGTTAAAATGCATCTACTTTTTCTTCAGACTAAAGCACACAAGGACGTGTTTATTTATGACTATCCAGAAGAAGAACCCTGTTTTTAAACACATTTTTATGTAAAAAAACAAAATAAATAAAGAATTCAAGACAGGATTCAAACCAGCCAGTTTTGATGGAATCTTTCTGAGCCATTTATCTTAAATTGTTTTTTTATTTAATTTCCAAGTAAAAGGTTTGCAAAGTAAAACATGGAAGAGAGACTTTTTTTAGAGAATGTATAGTTTCAGAGCCCAAGGGGTCATTAGGGTTATCTCAGTTTTCCCTCCGGCTCTTACCGGAGCTACAGAATATATTATACAGCTGTTCACAGGTTGAATAGTACTCCTCATGATGATACTTATTATGACTATAGTATATTCTGTATAACCTTCAAATGGAAAATAGGAGGAGTGCCCCTTTGCAGTCCCCCCTAGTGTCATATTTCTGCTTTCTGCACTTGTAGCCTTAAATAAAGGAAGTGTTGCAAGAACAAGCGTTTGCACCCAGAGAGGCCAGCATGTCGTGCAGATCCTCCTTGTCAATGAAACCGTCTCTGTTCTGGTCAATCATGTTGAACGCCTCTTTGAACTCCTGGATCTGAGACTGGTCAAACATGGCGAAGACGTTGGAGGTGGCCCTCTGAGGGCGCTTCTTGGTGGTCTTTCCCTTGGCACGCTTGCTCGACATGGTGGCGGCTGGATCTGGGCCTGTGCACATTCAAAAAGCATGGTTCATAAATTTGATTGAAATAATGCTGTACCATCAGAGACATCAAGGCGTGGGTATGTTGCTGTTTAACACTGCTTGACATGAACACGGATTTCAGCATCCACATGAAAAGATGCGTCAAATTTGATGTATGTTTTGGACTACAGCGCTATACACTGGAGCACTGCATCCATGTCGCTCTTTTATGTTTTCTCTTTCGTTTGCCACAAGCAGTAGAACCGTCTTCCTCCCACTTCCACTAGAGAGAGAGAGAATCACAGTCTCCCTAAATGTCGGGTACAGTAATGGGTGTGAAAATGACATGTCTGCACACACTGCAGCTAACTTCAGATCCTTCCACAATTAGACCTGTCACTCATGTTCAGGTCTGCAAGGAGTTGTAATGTGTGTGTGTGTGTGTGTGTGTGTGTGTGTGTGTGTGTGTGTGTGTGTGTGTGTGTGTGTGTGTGTGTGTGTGTGTTCTGTGATTTTGTAATACCCAGTGGGCGACTGAGGGACAGGCAGGAAAGAGCAGTTGAATGTGGATGATGAGGCACATGAGGTATGACATCATGCTCTGAGAGGTGTGTATGTGGCATTAACTCATTGCTTCAGACTACATGCCCCCCTTTTTTAAATAATTTGTCAGTCTTACATTAGTAGAACATTAGTAGTAAGTGTAAGATAGGGGATGCATTATTTATATTATTTTTGTAAATTAAGACTAAATTAACAGCATTGATCACCAGTGGGTTCAGGCACTTAAGATTTTCCTGTATATATTCTCATCAGGCATAGCTTCATTTAGGTACAAGATGTTAAATTTGAAACTGTTTAAAATTCCTTATTATTTAACTGAATAAAGGACCAAAAAAGCCATTTCATGTCATCCTGTGTCTGTATTGGAATACAAAAATGCACGTATTTACCACAAATTCAAATAGAGTACAGTGTTTCTCTCATAATCAGAAGAAAAAGCACAATATAAAGAAAAGAAAAACACTATTTTCAAAAAGAGTTTTTTCTGGTTACCAACATCATTTTGGTAGCAAAATAAGAAATACACCACAACCATGTGTTTTATATCCCATTACAGTAATATCTACACAGAAGTGTACTCCTATACTCATAAACAGCTCTTTACCGTCCTAGATTCACCAAACATCTGTCTCCAAGGGCACTGTCTGAGCGACACTGTCATCATGTCTAATGGGCTGGAATATGGCCCTACATTTTTGTGTATGCCGTCTGTAGCTTGTATGATTCACAAAGCCTTCATAGAAAAGCTAGAGAAGGCAGGGTTGAGCAGCTTTGCCTATCGCTTTATCTTGTTCTGTTGAGTATATAGAAGTCTTTGCCTCTGTTGATCTCTATACAAATTAATGCTGCCGTAAAACTTGGGCAGAATTTTAACTTTTATTGTCAATGCAAATTAGTACAACCAGCCTAGATTCTGCCCAGAGTTTATAATCTTAAGGAATATCTTTATAGTCCAGTTGCATTTAAATGGATCTGTGTTTGGGGTTCTCGGTATAAAAAGGTCACAGGGATTGAATTCATTTAAAGTGAGTGCCAAATGAAGCAGGTCAGCAATGGTATAGTGTACTTCCTCTCAATACCCAACACACAGTTTTTGTCAACAGTGGCTTCACTGCTTCCTTTCTCTCACTGGAGACACATGTTGGATCAGTCTTTTCTTTCATTTGACTACTGCTTGGCTGCTTCTGTGCCCTCATGTGCCAGAAAAATGAAGAAATCTGGAAGGTGTGTGCTGTTGGCCCGACGCCTTTCCATTCTCCATCTCACAGTCACTGAGGAAGCTGGAAACAAATCGGCGTCTAGCTCCAATGTAGGGTTTCAGGAACAGAGGAATTCCTCAATCTGATTAGGGCTTCTCTCTCCTGCCATGGTGGTAAGGTGTTCTCACAATGCACCACGTTTTCATTATGCAGACGCTTGCAGCCATTTGCGCCGCACTTGTGCGCCTGTAAGAGAATTTGTTGAGGCCCAAATGAAGTGGCTCTGACATAAACAATCCAATTTCAGGCTCTGAAATTAGTTATCTCCATTGTGCATTCTTTTTTGGCTCCAGTGATACTGTAGGGCACTGTCTCCTGATTAGTGTTTAACTCGATGTCTCTTTCAAGCAATCAATAAACTAGATTCTTTGACTAGTGTGATTATTTCACAACTTTACATTTTCAAAGTCCAAAAAAAAAACCCAAATCTGATTACCAGTCCCGCTGAGCCATAACAGCTCAAATCTTCTGCACAGAGTGAATCAACAATTATTCTCAAGGAGGCCGAGAACAAATATTTCAGACTTCAGCAACGTAAGCATTTGGCTGACGTGCCTCAGCTTGGCTCACACTGACAATTGTATTTGTTCTCTGTCCACCACAGCTCCTCTGTGGACCCTTTCATCCACTGGTATGACAAAGCCCCTCTGTCCCTTTATCCAGCAAGAACACTCACACACTTTGATATCACCAGACAGTCAGGCTGTCATCCCTCACCCTAACTCCAGGTCACGTAGGTCGCCACTACTCAAGTGAAGTCTAACATTCAAGAATTCCAAAAACAAACAGAGAGCAAAGTTGAGCTCTCAACGCCTTTAAAAAGACATGAGCGGTGTGTATGTTTGCATGTTTTAAGAGTGCGTGCGTGTGTGTACGAGATCTAAATGGGTCAGCTGCATTCATAAATTCCTCTGTCTAATGTGCCATAGTGATGACATGGAAGTAAACACACATGCACACAGTACATTTACACTATACACACACACACACACACAGGTTTAAAGTGAGCATTCTCTACAGGTCTGTCTTCTCCATGATCAACAGATGAAACAAGCTCCATTGTAGCTGATCTGGTCACTTTAATCAAAGATCCCCTTCAGAAGCCTTCTGTAATTCTATCCTCCCCTTAACTCTCAGCACTGACAGTTGAACACTGTACCACTGAACTCAGAGAATTGACATTTACTATCCTTTTAAAACACATTAAAATTAGCTTTTACATACACGATTTATAGTCTTTAAGCAACCCCAGCAGTAAAAAACAGCTTTCTTTCTCACCTTGCCTTCAGGGAGAAATATCAGGCTCCTTTTGTCTGGATCCGACACAGCAGTGCGAAGGGGAAGCAGGCAGTCCTACTGAAAAGTTTGTTTAAAGAATCAGACTCCCGGCGTGTCCCTCCCACTTTCTGCCCCGGCCAATGGTGAGGCGGTCCTGTCCCTTCCAAAGACATCTCAGGCCAAGCCATTTCTCCATACAAGGCAAAAGAATGCACAGGCTGCAGCTTGCTACTGCCACAGCTCGGGATGTTTGGGGGAAAAGGCAGAAATGACAGGAACTACGATAAGGCAGCCTTATTTAGAGAACAGGGCCTAAACATTTAGAGGAGGCTCTGTACAGCGGAGTGGAAACATGTAGGAGAGAGAGTTGTGAGCAGATGCAGAGCAGTTTCGAAAGCCTGTGTTTCTGTTGTTAAGGCTAGGGGTTTCCTTAAATAGGCAGTTTGGCTGGCCTTCACTGGGACCTGAATGTGCAGGGAACACCTTAAATTATGTCAATGGGGTAACATCTGTTTTGTGGCTGCTTACTCTATTTCTCATCATATTTTATTGAAGAAGCTCTCAAGGAAAAACCTACTTAGTTAATATTCAGTTTAAATAAATCTGTTCTGATGCTTTTTGGCAGTTATTTTTTCCCTTTAAGTGTTAATAGAAATATTTAGCCAGTTTTTTGCCAAGATATTGTAAGGTATGTCTTAAAAAATGTAGTCATTTGTAACATCTCCATCCTCCTTAACTGGGCAGTGCTCAATGTATGCTGTAGTAGGAGTAGTGTTTTTCTTTTGGGTTGGATATCTTTAATTGCAAATAAAACTTTTTTTTAATCCTTTTTTCCATTAAATGGGAATACTATATCAAAAATGTCTGCGAGTCTTTATTCACTTGTAAAATGACATTTTAGTCTTATTTTAATTTAGGTTTTCAAAAGTTCAATTTTGCTGTAATGCTCATGATGAAGTTTTTTGATACAATAACCCAACATTCTACATATTGAAAATTCGATTTCCCACATATCTCTTGTGTCTTTATGTTGAGTGTGTATGCTAGGAATATCTATATCTATATCTATATAAATCTAGATAGATGATATATATATATACATAGATCTCATTAAAATAGTACACTTTCTGTTTTCATTGGTTTAAGAAATGTAGCATATTATAAGAATATTGTTCTAAAGATTCAATAAAAAAAAAAAACAGATCAGAGCATGAATGGACTCTTTTGGGTGAAAAAAGGCAGCCTCTCTGTTGAATGAGGTGCAGTGATGCCCTCTGCAGGGCCTCGCTAGTTATCATTTCTGAAATACTGAAAACCCTTCAATGAATGATGATGAGGACAAAAATAATGTGGGAGGGCTGTGTACACATGAAGCTGTGAGGCACACATTGGGTGAGCAGATACTTTTTTACAGTTAATCATATTCTCATAGAGAAAGATATTTCACAGCCTTAGGCTACCGTATGTACCTTACCATAGTTATCACTTTCTGTCTCTAAATTATTCTGTAAATTTCTCATAGAATTGAGCAATGCTTGAAAGCTTTCAGTAATGTAGTTGATATATTTCCACAGAAATATTATACGAGCATAGGTAACATATTCTTTAACACGAAGCAGCAGAATTGCCAAAACAGAACCGCTAAGAGGCCATCTTAGAAGTTCACTGTTTTGTTTAACAGATTTTTTGGAAGTATTGTTTGTGGAAAGGTGTACAAAAGAACAATCTGTAACAACAATTCCTTCAGTGTGGTAAATACAGTACAGAAGCATTAGCCTATTATGAATCCTCTTCATATGACAGATATTTTATATAGGCTACACATCACTATTGCCTCAGGAGCTCCTCTACACCTTCCCCTGTCTTTTCCACTAGCTGAGATTAAATATGTTTTTAGCAGGGTGACACCTGTGGATTTAGCGGATAGAAAAGCTCATAGCATTTAGCTCAACAACATCATCTGAATTAGAGCACAGGAGGAGCACTTTAGCTGAGCACTGTGTCTGCTGTTTGAGATATGCTAGACTGCTGCCAGCCCACAGTCTAATAACTGCCCACATATTTTTATGTCTTCTTGTATGTAGGCTAACTATAAGCTACTTTATAAGGTAAGACATATTGAGTGTAAGATTAAATAGATATTCATAAATGTTTTGTAAATAATTTCTGCTGCAACACTATTGAATCACTGCTATGATAAATTTAAAAGTAGAATTTGTCACCCAGCAACATGCTTTTATTCAGAGGTTTATCAAAGGCTAACTTTTAAGGCTGTTAAAGGGGCCAGATTTGTGCGGGTTGTTTTGTTTGCATAGTAGACTTTCAGTTAAACTTTTCCAAGGTTTTATGACTGATTGATTTTAGTTTAACTAAGAGGCTCTGTTTTTAGAGACTGTGGGAATCATAATCCAAAATCAATGTTTGCCAGTAAGCTACAAAATGGCAATTTAATCTTCATATATTGTATTAACTATACAATGCTATTAATACCTGTTTTTTCCGTATCTTATTTTACAAGCACACATTCAGAACTAAAGTAATTTCTGCATCACTGAACGCTTTGTTTACAGACTAAAGTTAGAGTCGGGTCATTTTTCCTGTTCCTGTTTGCTCATTGGCTATTGGAGTGATTGACATGTATTGTGCGCAGGCGCAGCATGCTAGGAAGCGTCCGGGATGGCTGTTATCGTTGTTGCTGTATTTTCTCAGTCTGAAAAGCCACAAGAAAGGTAAGCTGCTTTCCACACACTGTCCACGTCAACGCAGAGACAGTAAACTGTCTGTAACATCTTTAGCAGTTGTGGAAGACGTCAGCCTGTCAGAGCTAGCAGAGTTATGTCCATTTGTAAGAGTTTTGTTACTTGCTGTGACTGAGACACATCATTTAAGTCGTAAAGACGTTTTCAACACTTAACTCCCTGTCAAACAAATAAAGTTCTGAATATATTACTTAGCTCTGGCATTTTCATAACTAGTGCGGGGTCTCTCTCTAGTTTTAAAGCGTTTCAATTAACGGCAGAGAAAACGTGTTTTAAGTATCGAGATGGATTACGGCGCAACGTAAAACCGTTGCGGAAGTTGTATGTAGCTAATGTTTTTACCAAACCATGCAAATATAGAGGCCTAATGCATTAGCACCACATGGGTAACTTATAATGAAAAAAAACTCACTTTGTCTATCATTGAGTTCTTTACAAGACCTTCACCCAATCAATTCTCCTGCACCCGGAGGGGGCTGACTTTGTGAGTGCTGCCTGAGTCATTGATGCTGATAGATATTCTGTAATCAAAATCTGATGTAACGAGACAGTATGCTGAACCACACTGCAATAGAGTGAGGTAACCTGTGTGTGTGTCTGTGTCTTCTATGAGGCAATGGACAGTAAAAGCCAGGATTACAGTCTCCGCACACTTGGCTGTCTTTAAGAAATTGGTATTCAGTCTGTTCTGTCAGCTTGTAGTGAAACTAGTAGCGTTAGTTAATCAGCAACCATTTTGACACTTGATACAGCGTTATGGAAGACATTTGACACCATGTCACAATGTTAATGGGCTTTCAGAAGGTGTGATGGAAATCTTTTGTTGACAAAACAATGTATCAATAGTTAAAAAACCCTGAGTGATTAGTTGCAGTCCTAGTGCCAGCTTCATCAGTTTGAATTCCTCATTGAGGAGAAGGCAACTTAAAGGCAGCGAAGCTTGGCATTGTGCCAGTTTACCCACAAGGGATGAGTATAGGAATGTGTTTGATACATTAGAAACAGCATGCTGCTACAGAAACATTTGATCCTTGTGCATCAGTTATTAACCACCTCATCTTTCTCTTCTGTCATCCTTCTCCTGCCCTAGAATTTGTTGTCTCGCACTACCTTTATCTGCTGCAGGCTTTTGTTCTTTCTGCTTTCTAAATACAGCTGACCTGGCAGTTAAAGTCAAGCAGTCAAGTATCACACTAAAAAATGGGCACAGAACAAGGTCATTCATGTCAGAAGGTCATGAGCTACACACCCATATTTTACATTTACACTGTTGGATCAGCCACATGAGTGAGGATAGTTTTTATTTATTTATATATATATAGAGATATATAGATAGATAGATAGATAATACACTCTTTGTTACTTTGTTACCTTTCTATCATATCCTCCTCCACAGGCAGCACAGGCAATGATATCCATCCAGATTTGCTAGTTAATTTCTTGACTTTATCCCAAGTCAGCTAGGCCTATGAAGGATTTTCCGGTGTTGGTAGAGCATGAATGCTGGAGAGTCCCCTCATCTTGGATGGCCCAGAGAGCTGTGGTCAAGCCCAGAAACTGTGTGGTCGCTCAGTGTGTGTGTGTGTGTGTGTGTGTGTGTGCGATTTCATGCCAAGCGTGTTTGAATAGCCTGCCCAAGCCTTTCAGAAACTGCTGGTCTGGCTGTCATGTGCGGTGCCAGTGAGGAAGTATGTATTCGGTGTGACAGGAGGGTGTGAATGTGATTGTGAAATTGTGTTAGATAGTGGAAGCATTGGTGTGTGACTGAATAAACTAGGACTCGCTCATAGATTGCTATATTCTGCATCCTAGCTCAGACCAGAGAGTACTAGAGTGCTGTCATCTCTTATGGCCACTGATCAAGTGGAAAGTCCTATTTAGCTCAGCAGTTATAATCGACTGTACCTTTGAATCTATGTCTCAGCTGTCAGAACTAACAAAATGTAGCTTACATCCACAGACAGATATGGGTGGAGGGGGGGCTAAATGTCCTTAGCCTTTACAGGCAGCCGAGCATTCTGGGGAATGGAGTTGACAGGTTCCTCTGGTGGAAATGCAGGTAAAGTTTCTGAGTTCCTGTGGTGGAAAAGTCCTTTTATGGTGTCGTATGGCAGAAGGGAGGTCAAGGGAGCACAGCCTGGTTGGGAGGGGACATCTGCATCCTTCACTGTGGGTAAGACATGAGATTGGTTATGTGGACTTTGGACAGATGACGCTATAGACAGGTTTGATTCATTTTGCAGGCATGTGTTGAGTCACTCAGAATCTGCCCAAGTTTACCTAGACTGTTCCTCAGGAAAATGAAAGTGGATTATAATAATCAAATTCAATAATATAAATAGTGGTATTGGTTGGGCTGTACTGGAAATTCTGAGGCTCGGATGAGTCTCAGAGATCCTGACACATCTTGTCTCTCTAAGTTGTGTTAACGAAAACAAAACATGATAAGCTTCACACAGGTAGAATTTCTTTTTGAGCTACAGTATTAACTATAGCTATGTTTTTTTTTTTCAGTAACCTTTGGCAAGGTTTGAGTTCTTGACTTGCTTCTTGTTGTTGGACATGTTCTGGCCTGCTGAGGACAAAGGGATATATAATGGGAATAATTGTATTTGCCCCTTTTTTTCAACCTAACTGGAACTAACTTTCAGAAATTGGCTAGAATTTGTTGTCTCTTTGGTCTCACACTTTTCTTATGACATGTGAGGTCAAATAAGTCATATTATGCACAGTAAAACCTTTCCACATAATCATCAGGCCAGGCCAAGATAATGACTTCACTTAATTCCTGTTGTCTTATAATGACAAACCTCTAGATATGTGTCTTTAATGGAGCTCATCTTCTCTCCCAGCTCTTGACCTTTAGCCTGTTAGTCACGATCAAGATCTGATTCCAAAGGTCAAAATGGTTTAGTCAAAACATTAAAAATACCTCCCTTGCAGTCAGTCAGGGGACACACTTCTGTCTGGAGCTAAACCTGGTGGAAAGGTTTGTAGTTACTTGGCCTGAAACTGAAATCTGGATATGTGAAAGTTTTCTTCAGTTAGCATGCTAGTGCATCATATAACGCAGGAACTCTGTTTGCTTTCAGGAAAATTTGCTATATTAGGCATTAAGAATTTTAACATATACTTAATGTAGCACACTTGGTCAATTGGATAACCAATGTAATGAGAAGTTAACATCCACTATAAATGGATGACATTGTTGTTGAGTGCTGGCTGACATTGTGTAAAAAAAGGGGGAAAGGATCAGACCTACAGGAACTGAATGCAGTCACTTTTTGTTTCATGTGTCAACCCACATCACCTCGCTGTTCTCACTTCTTGTTTTTTTTTGTTTGTTTGTTTCCTTCCAGTCCCAAACCATGAATATTGTGGGCCAGTTGGCAGAGACAGTGTTTGTGACGGTGAAGGAGCTGTACCGTGGCCTTAACCCCGCCACACTCACCGGAGGGATCGATGTCATTGTGGTGCGACAGCCTGATGGATCGTTCCAGTGTTCCCCCTTTCACGTTCGCTTCGGCAAGCTGGGCGTGCTGCGCTCCAAGGAGAAAATTGTCAGTGTTTTCCCTGTTTCATTTAATTCTTTTAACTACAATTCTCCATCTCTGTATTCTCTCTGCTTTTGGTCATTCTTTGACATGTACATGCATCCCTGTGATTTTAGGTGGATATTGAGATAAATGGAGAAGTGGTTGACCTGCACATGAAGCTGGGTGACAATGGAGAAGCTTTTTTTGTGGAGGAAAATGAAAACATGGAGGTAAGATGATCAGCATTTGATGACCACTGGCTTAAGCCCTTAATATTATAAATTTCTGCTGTTCTTTAGTAACATTGCATCCATTTTGAAAGTCTGTTATATTTAATTCATCGTTGCAAACTTTACATTTTTACCCACCTCACTCTCAGGTCCCAGCCCATCTCTGCACCTCCCCAATTCCTCTTGAGGTCCCTGAGGCGATGGAGGAGATCAAGGAGACCACCGAGGAATCCTCCATTGCTGGGTCTGGCACCCGCAGGAAGAAACGCCGCCGCAAACGCATGCGTTCTGATACTCACCCGAGAGAAGAGGCCTACTCGTCATCATCAGATGAGAGAGAAAGAGAGAAGGAGTGGGAGAAAGAAAGCAATCAGGCTGTACAGGAGAGTCTTGCTAAAGGGGAGCATGTTCTACCATTACAAGTCAGGTCAGTGAGTGACTTATTTGTATGGCGTGATGTGAACAAAGGTTGGCTTCAGCTGCTGGTGCATAAATGTTGATGGTGGGAAATAGGCTAATACATTATAATAAAGTTACACTGCATGACAAAAGCTTTGAATAAACAACTGAACTACCTTGCTGATGTCACACTGTCTGTTATCACCCACTCTAAAAGTGGCCTTGCCCTGCGCAAGGTTCGTGGTCATGACTTTGCATCACGGCATATATCCTTTGTTCAAAATAAAAATTTTCCATGTATGACAGAGAAGTCATTCTCTTGCGGGTGACAGATTTCCTGATTCCTTTTGCTCTCTAATGCTGCACCTTCATGGATCAGAATCTTTGCAGTCAGGAAATGTACAGGAAATGAGGCACAGATAGATAGATCACTATGTCCAGTGATTATTGCCAATATTTTTCAGTGATGCCTCATTTAACACTAAAATTCACTGAACAAAGGGCATATGCCACCACACCATATACCATGTATTGGTAGATGTTTAATTTAAAGCTGTATTAGGCTTTTCAACATTTTTTAAAAATCTACTGCCCCTATCAGCAACCACTGATGCATTCAGACAAAAGTCACCAGTTGACACCAAAAACTCTTTTCTTCATCTGTCTGTTCCCCATGCAGTGGTTGTTCTCTATTCTGTCTCGTGGAAGGTTTTTCAAGAGAATTATGCTTATTATTGTCAGCAATAATTAGTGAGCATATTATTCTGCTTCACTGTTTTTCTACCTGTTACCCCCCTGGAGTGATTCCACAAATGCACATAGCAATGATACATCTAAACAGCACACTTGAAACGGGTTTTTATTATTGCTGATGTTACATTTCGGGTAAAGGCAGTATAGTATTTCAGCATTTTGATTGCTGTTACATTATCTGTGCTGGACAGCCGCTGCCAGAACAAAACGTTTTTTAAAGGGAGCAATGTGGTTTAATGTTCACACCTTCAAAGTTAACAGAGGAGTTAAAAATGTCTTCTTGCATGTCTTAAAGTAAATCAGTGTACTACTCGATGTCTGAAGAGCCTAATGAGGAGGTGGGGGCCACACAGACCAGAGACACTCATCCACACTCCGATGGAGAGCAGTCACCCTCAGAGAGGTGAGGAAGGTTAATCTTTACGATATTAATCCAATTTATTATTTTTTATTTAGAGAGCAGGGAGGCTGATTGCTGATTTTTAATGTCAATATGAAAACAATAAAAAGTCATGCATAATTCCATTATTCCTATGGAGTACAATCTAATATACATAGTCATTTACTCACTAACATGTTGTTTTGGATGGAACTTTTATTAATGAATGAAATAGAAGATACATTGGGTTATGCTGTAGATTTCAGAACATGACTGGTGTTTAAGGGAGAGTGGGGTACAGTTTGTCAGGAGTGATGACATTCAACTGCATTATTCTCACAAACAACACAGTGTAACTACAAGTCAATCACACCTGTGAAATCAAACTGTCCACTTAAGAAGCAACACTGATTGACAATCAATTTCGCATGCTGTTGTGCAAATGGAATAGACAACAGGTGGAAATTATAGGCAATTAGCAAGACACCCCCAATAAAGGAGTGGTTCTGCAGGTGGTGACCACAGACCACTTCTCAGTTCCTGTGCTTCCTGGCTGATGTTTTGGTCACTTTTGAATGCTGGCGGTGCTTTCACTCTAGTGGTAGCATGAGACGGAGTCTACAACCCACACAAGTGGCTCAGATAGTGCAGCTCATCCAGGATGGCACATCAGTGCGAGCTGTGGCAAGAAGGTTTGCTGTGTCTATCGGCGTAGTGTCCAGAGCAAGGAGGCGCTACCAGGAGACAGGCCAATACATCTGGAGATGTGGAGGAGGCTGTAGGAGGGCAACAACCCAGCAGCAGGACCGCTACCTCCGCCTTTGTGCAAGGAGGAGCAGGAATAGCACTGCCAGAGCCCTGCAAAATGACCTCCAGCAGGCCACAAATGTGCATGTGTCTGCTCAAATGGTCAGAAACAGACATGAGGGCCCGACGTCCACAGATGGGGGTTGTGCTTACAGCCCAACACCATGCAGGATGTTTGGTATTTGCCAGAGAACACCAAGATTGGCAAATTCGCCACTGGCGCCCTGTGCTCTTCACAGATGAAAGCAGGTTCACACTGAGCACATGTGACAGACGTGACAGAGTCTGGAGAAGCCGTGGAGAACGTTCTGCTGCCTGCAACATCCTCCAGCATGACCGGTTTGGCGGTGGGTCAGTAATGGTGTGGGGTGGCATTTCTTTGAGGGGCCCCACAACCCTCCATGTGCTCGCCAGAGGTAGCCTGACTGCCATTAGGTACCGAGATGAGATCCTCAAACCCCTTGTGAGACCATATGCTGGTGCGGTTGGCCCTGGGTTCCTCCTAATGCAAGACAATGCTAGACCTCATGTGGCTGGAGTGTGTCGGCCTGTAGTGTGGTTTTCCATTTTGATTTTGAGTGTGACTCCAAATCCAGACCTCCATGGGTTGATAAATTTGATTTCCATTGATAATTTTTGTGATTTTTGTTGTCAGCACATTCAACTATGTAAAGAAAAGAGTATTTAATGAAATTATTTCATTCATTCAGATCTAGGAGGTGGTATTTTAGTGTTCCCTTTATTTTTTTGAGCAGTGTATATTTAATGCTAGATTAGAGCTGCTTTCATTTAGGATGGAAGAAACATGTTAACATTTAGGAAAGACAAAGCCAACTGAGGAAATTTAGGGCTTGAAACAAACTTTTTCACCACCATCCCAAAACTCACAAGAGGGAGCGCTAACATCATTCCATAGCAGCCACACTGACCAGGCTCCCTGCAGATATGTCTGCTGACCTTTTTTTTTTTTTTTTTGTGTATCGGCCTCATGAGTGAAGTTATCGGGCCGATTATCTGAAATTAATTGGCTGGCCGAATTTATCTTTTTGTCTTTATCCCTCCATTTGTCTTTCCATTTCCCAGCACTGTGTTCTACAGTCGACCACCCTCTCCAAAGAGTGACTCTGAGCTTTTGGTTAAACCCCAAGAGTCCTCTGGGCCTCAGATGCAGTGGAACTGGGGAGGTTTTCCCATGGTATGGCAACACAAACATACAAAGATGTAGATTTACCTGCCCGTGCTGTGGTAATGCTGTAGATTTGAGATTGTCATCCTGACACACTGTCTCAAATTGCTCTCTGCCCTCCCCCACAGCTGTGTCAATCAGAGAAGACACCAGTGGAGTTGCAGCACATCTCCCTTTCCAGCAGTTGTCATTTCCGCACCATTGAGAAACAAGACTCCTTTGACATGGGCTATGAGCCTGTTATCAGCTGTGGTAGAGTGGGCAGTGTAACAGTGGTCAGGCCACAACCCAGGACTCTCCTGGACCTAGGCAGCCATGCTATGCAAACCACACCTTTATTCAAGGAGAAAAATGGTGAAATTGCCCATTCCACCCAAAGAGACCTCTCCAAGTCTTGTGCCCCATCAGTGAAGACTAACGTGGACTTGACACAGGCACTTGAATCCACATTGGAGGAAGAGGAGAACAGAGACTTGTCGTCTTTTTCAGCTAAACTAATTAATGGCACCAATTCTCTTGCTGGCAAAGAAAGCACAGTCAGTGTTGAGCTTATTAGCACTGTAACTGATAGAATTAGCTCTGTAACAAAAAATAATGTGGTCAGTGTGACCAAACCAAAGAACGCACAAAAACAACTCACAAAGGAGAGCGAAGACTGCAAAGTCACAGCAACAAGTCCAAGTACTACAGACTTATTAAATCCACAACAACAGGATGCCTTATTGGAGCACAGTGAACAGGGTTACACCAGTAGTGTCCCTGTCAGCGAGGGGGACAGTGGGATAGATCCATTTGCTGAGGGAGGGGAGGAGGAAGGTGGACCTGGAGAGACTGCAGCAGGAGGCTCACTGACCAACAAAGGTGCACCAAAAGCTGAAGGGAGAGACGCTGGGACCAGCTGCACAGCTGCAGAGGGGTCAGCAAACTCTTCTGAGTCACCCTCCAGAGTGGAGCAACAGGACAAGAATAAAGGTGAAGTATTTTTCCCTCATTGATGTAAATTTGTAATTTTTGTCCTTTACACTTTAGGTGTCTGTAAAGTCTTGTTTTAGACTTTGCGTTAACTAATTCCGTCGTCAGTGTTGACAAGTTGGGTTCATATCATGTGTCATTTTGTTGCAGGTAAACGTAATCATCATCTAGGACCAACAGATATTTACTTGGATGATCTGACCACATTGAACCCTGAGGTGGCTGCACTCTACTTCCCCAAGAGGTAAAAAGACATAATGGATATTCCTCGCAAAATACAGTATGAGTGGCTCATGATTACGTATGAAATCCCCATCTTGAAAATGAAACAAAAACTATGTGTGATGTTTGTCTTTATAAACAGTCTATGGTTTGAACACAGATAAATGAATTGAAAGGCAGCGATTTCCACAGTGACTGACGTCCATAGCAACAACTCAATAATCCAATAATCATGTTGTGTTATCAATGAAGTGTTGCCCTTTACAGGGGAAAAACTGAGTGTCTGTTGTCCCTGCAGTGAGACAGAGGGAGCGTCTCAGCACGTGGCGGAGCAGGGCACCTTCTCTGGGAGCCAGTCGCCTCAGTCAGTGGGCAGCGGGGCCATGGACAGCGGTACAGAGTACCTGTCAGATTCCACCTCCTACAACATGGATGTCAGCATGTCCCTCTGCGGTCAAGTGGGAGACACCACCCAAATCACTAAAGGTAAGAGGGGAGTAAAACTGTTGCTGCTGTTCTATATCTGCAATATGTGCAAGTACATGAAGAAACAGGCTGGTTTTACCCAGTGGAGTAAAAGTGTTGTTTTTGCCGTTAATACAGAAAGGTTTATGGAGCACATTGTGACATACCAGGATTTTGCCAATAATCCAGGAATCATTGAGGACCCAAGCCTTGTGATCTCCATCAACTCTAAGTACGATTCGGAAGAGGGTGTTCTTAAATGGCTATTTTAAATGAGTTTATGTCTGTGACTGTTCATCACCTGGCTTTTCTCTTTCACAGCTATTACAACTGGGCAGTGGCTGCTCCAATGGTCTTGTCAATGACAACTTTCCAGAAACACCTACCAAAGGTATTTTACTGTTTCTACATAAGACCTCAGTAATGTTAATTTATTAGTCTTCTTTAATGTGCAGTCGCGAACATGAAAGAAGCTTATCACCGAGTTATTTTTCTTGATTCACAAGTTAACCACATAAAACGGATAAGATTGTAGTTGACCAGAGAATGGGATGTCAGGATTTATGATTGCCTTGTTTTTGTGTGTGTCATACAGGGTACGATAGAGCAGTTGGTGAAGGACAAGATGCCCAAAAAGTCTGGACGCTGGTGGTTGTCCTGGAGGAGAAGAGACATGGCCAATAACCAGGTACATTCTTAGGAGTGATTATTCTTGCCAGCAAGAAAAGAAATGTTACGTGTTTGGGCCTGCAAGAATTGCATGCAATGATCTGTCCATTGTGTTTAACGGGCTTTTAGGTGTTGTCTTGTTAGCTAGGGTTGGTTTTTATGCCCTGTCCATGTAAGACAGAGATGAAGGTATGGTATAGGTGGTTGAGAGAGGCAGCTGTGGCTCAGGAGGGTCGGTAGGTTGAGATGTCCATTATTTAGAAGGGCCGTCGTTCAATCTGCATGACAAATTGTGCTTGGGCAAGATAGTGAACCCTAAATTGCCCCTCCCATCAGTGTGTGAGTGTAAAAAGAAAGGCACTGTAGATGTACAGTCCATTTAGAGATTGTTTGTAAAAACCACGATTGGCACTTTGAATGTACCTGTTGAATGTAACCCTCCCTTGTTTTTCAGCAAAAGGACGAGCAAGAGGAACCACTACCAAGTGTCTCTTCTACAGTAAAGTAAGTTACCTCACTAACAAATTATCTTACGCAACTAATGTGTGTACTTAAGAACATTCAGACTTATTGCTGGAAAGACTAATACTCATACAATACTCATGCTAATAAAAATGAACAATTCTGTAAATACACCAACATTTCGATGTTTTTCCCTTTTTTGTAAATCAACTGGAACTCTCATCATGTAGTTTACCTTTGCGCCACCAGAGTGTGCCAAAGCTTTGTCCATATAGTACAAAAACAATTGTCCTGACACTTAACAAGGTATGTCACGTTTGTCAAAATTAAAGCTTAACATGTGTGACAGCCAATCAGTGATATAGATCACCATGTGGAATGTTTTTCTTTATTTTCATGCACAAATCCCTAAATAATTGTATTTAATTAATATCAATAAATAGATTCAAAATAATTCAAACACAAAGTGTTAATCAGATGTGTGTTGGTTCCACAGAGCCACACTGGATGACATCGAGAGTGATGAGGCAGCGGGCCTCGGCCGAAAAGCCACCATTGCTCCCAGCCTGTCAACTGAAACCCTTAGCGCCACTCAGTGTATCAGCCAGATGTATCACAAATCACTACGTCTGACCTCTAAGCAGATAGTAAGAGATGCACACATACACATTCGTACACCCACATAAAGAATTTCACTCTGCTGTCTGTATGTGGAGGATGACCGGCTTCCTTGTGGTTTTGTCTACTTCACGGCTCTCTAACTCTCTCCTTTCTCATAACCAGGAACACTTAAACTTGCGTGAAGGAGCCAACAAGGTGGTGTTCAGTGTGACCACACAGTACCAAGGCACCTGTCGCTGTGAAGCTGCCATCTACCTGTGGACCTGGGACGATCGCGTCATCATATCAGACATAGACGGCACTATCACTAAGTAAAAACAACTGCGTTTTCTTTGCGCGCAATGGTGTATAGATATTTCAAATAAACAATTATATACCAAGCATTTCACTGACCACTATGAAAGATAGATTATAGAGCATTGTGTCTGTATTATGAGTAGTCCTCACTGTCTGTCTCCTGCAGGTCTGATGCTCTGGGTCACATTCTACCTCAGTTTGGAAAAGACTGGACACACAAAGGCATTGCCAAACTCTACCACAAAATACACCAGTATGTAAAATGACTTATTACGTATTATCAGCAGTCGAAGAGCAACAAACCTCATCGTCTTTAACAGTTTTTCTACTCTTGTTGTTCCTTTTAGACCACTTTCTTTTACCAAACTTTCACACACATTACTTCCACCATAACAAGCAAAAACAGACAACATGAATCTGCTGCTGCTGATTTCATTCTGATGTCGTTCTGTTTGCGGTTGACTGTCTAATCTATGTCGCCAGATGTTTCCCTGTTTGTAAAAGGAGCTCAGCTGTTCAGTTAATTGGGGGGAAAAAAGACTGAATTCTGTTTGAAGTGCTAATCTTCAAATCTGTGTGGTAGTATTGATGAATGTATTCGGGAACTTAATGCTATGGGTCAACTCAATTACAAGCAGAATAGGGAAATTCCAGTTTTTTCTGATTCTGTTTAATCAAACTAAAATGCTTATGAGGTGGCTCCTTTCCTTGCAGAAACGGTTATAAGTTCCTGTATTGTTCAGCGCGGGCCATAGGCATGGCTGCCATCACTAAGGACTATCTTCAGTGGGTCAATGACAAAGGCACTGTCCTCCCTAAAGGCCCTGTACTGTTGGCTCCCAGCAGCCTCTTTTCAGCACTACACAGGTAACAGATACTACTACGAAAGAGTGTCCTACTAAGACAGTACATTTTCATTTGTAGAGGGTTAAGTAATTGAATTATTAGAATGTAGGAACTGTGTACATATCACAGCTCTACACTGTGTGTGAGAAATTGTTCAAAAGTTTGAAAATCAATTTACCGCTGACCTCGACATAAGAGATATCCAGTATAACTTATACTCGGCTAGTACACTGTATGAAATATATCAATGTATGCAAACACTGTCCGTCTTGACCTTTGCAGGGAGGTTATTGAGAAGAAGCCGGAGGTTTTTAAAATTGCCTGTCTCAGTGACATCAGGGACCTGTTCAACCCACAGAGACAGCCCTTCTACGCAGCCTTCGGCAACAGGACTAACGTAAGCTGTGCTGCAGACTGACTCTTAATACAGCAGTAGCCTTCAGCTACAAGTCTATTTTCAGTCAAGGTTTCCAGTTGCATATTCTCTGGCAGCGATTTTTGCCTCAGGCACAAACCTGGGTTTGTACAAATTCAGAGGGGCTCATGCATAGAACATGCCCATGTGTTTTTAAATGTATTATTTCATGTGCACATCCTGTAATATACTCCTGCAGGTAGAAATGATGTGTGGGAAATGTGAAAGTGAAGTCTAGGGTTTGTATAAAACAAACACTGGCTAATGATTTATGATTATGGATTACTGCCTTTAGGGTACGTAGATACTGAAAAGGTTAAAGTGACGCTGAAGCCAGACTGTGTAACTGCATTGTTTTGCTGCCCTTGACTTTGCAGGATGCTTATGCCTATAAGCAGGTTGGGGTGCCTGATAGCAGGTTATTTACTGTCAACCCAAAAGGAGAGCTCACTCAGGAGAAGACTAAAGGCAACAAGTCCTCGTAAGTGTGCAACAGAACACAGATATAAACACTTTCTCCACTGTTTTTATGCTTTGAATAATTTGGACATTGGTGATTCTCAGTGGGGGGAAAAAACTGTTCCCGTGTACTGTATGAAAGCAACATATAGAGTGCACACATTTTCATTGAGATTGTTGATTTTGCTACAAATAAAGACATGTGCCATCAAAATAACTAAAGATGAAACAATTGCATAAAAGCAGTGTGCACAAACACTAGACAAGTGTTTCTCAAAGTGGGTTCTGGGGGACCCCCAGGGGTCATATAAGAGGGTTCCACAGGGTCCCCATCAAAAAAGGAAATGATTTATTTTCACTGTAATTCCATCCGTAAGAAACGCACTGAAAGAATGTATGACTATTTTAGACATTTTTTCTTTGTACAGTTTTTGTAAAAAAAAAAAAATGTTAAAGCCAAAATCCTATCAGATGGGCGATAATGGGACACAATCTTATAAAGTAGGGGGTCTGTTGTCTAATTTGTGTCAGTCGAGGGGTCCTTAATGTAAAAAAGGTTTGAGAACCACTATACTAGATTGTCACAGAGACACTTTAAACGTTTGACTGTTTGTTTAATAATAGAGGTGTGTGTGTGTGTGTGTGTGTGTGTGTGTGTGTGTGTTCAGGTACAGCCACCTCAGTGAGCTGGTGGAACATTTCTTCCCCACGCTCTCTGTCAAGGGCAGTGCAACCTCTGCTTTGGACTGTCCCGAGTACAGCAGTTTCTCCTATTGGAAGGAGCCTCTGCCAGAACTGGACCTGGATGCACTACTGTAGACAAACACACCCACACATAACTTTTCTCAGCATGCCTGAATTTTGCCTTTGATAGACCTGCCAACTGTAGTGCCTGGGACACTAGAGAAAGAGGCAACTGTTCTGACTTACAATTTATAGAGCCAAATTAAGTCATAATATGCATGGCCTCCACATTTAAAAAATAAGTGTATAAAACATTCTGCAGCACTTAATTACAGTGCTTTTACACTGATTGTGGCTGTTTTATGCAATATTTAGCTGGGGGTTTTTTTATGTGAAAATTCTACAATGAACACAACTGGATATTTTATGCCTTTGGACAGTTTCAGGTGTTTTTGCTACTGTGTGTACCAGCATCATAGTCATTCCTCAATAGGAATTTAAACAGTGTATTGGTAAGATAACTGTTAATACTGTCACAAGATACAGCTCTGAACACCTACCAAAAACACAATTGTTTAGAAATTGAGCTGTATTGGATAAGTATTAAGTGATGCCTAAATTGTGTAATTACCGTTTTCTGTGACTGATCTGGAAGTTTTCACTTGAAGCTCATACTCAACGCTCAAATGGACCCAGGCGCACACATCTACAAAACAAAGCTGTTATACTTTATTCAGTTGAGATCAGATCAATTGTGTGTCTTCAGTGTTGCAGGGAGGGCTTTTGTAGCTACCAAGCGACCAAATATAGTGTGAGAATGTATTTTAGATGCTTTGGATTATTTTCAAGTCTGTGTGACCCTAGTAAGTATGACATAAGTGGGGTCCTTTGCCCTGAGCGATGTTGAGCATTATTTAGTTATCAGTGGTCATTTCTGGCAAACACAAGTGTGTTCTGATCACATTTGACTCAGCTGAGTTGTAAGCTGGAAGCTAGTTGATCTGAGCATATTATCATTGTGAAACTATAACATGAACATTTCACATGTCTTCATTTCAGGTACTGCACAACTAAGTTTAGAAATGTTTGAACACTACATAAATGCGGAGGGAGATCAGACTGACAATGACCTTTATTCCAAAGATGTATAAACAGACCATTGGAGAAGAATTTGCAGTAGTGATGTAGCCTGGCGCTGTGCCTTTATACTATGACTGTGATATTTATTATTTTTGTGTATCTTTCATCATCCAACTGTGTGGAGATGCATTGGGCCTGAGGAATTTGCTGTTTTTAAACCAAGTATATAGAAATAAATGAACTGCCTGTTTTCTTTGTCCTCCAGTTGTAATGTGAAATGATTGATTGTTCCATTGATATTCAATATACATCCCACACACTTTTGCACTTTATTGCAAGAGTGCACAAGTTCAATTTCAAATTGCTGTCATTGCACATGTTTTTGCAGTCTTACAATATGTAGGCTATATTTTTGCACTGAAAGAAAAAAAATGAAACAAAGTGATTTAAATGCTGATATATCTACATCTGTATATCTTTACATAGATACAGATTTATATCTAGGCTAAATATATTTGCTAAACTATGAGGACATGACACAATATTAGATAGTGGGGCAAATACACGCATACTGAAGTCAGGCTGACACATGTTGCTGAAGATTACTGTTGATCTCCAGTAGGGCAAATGAAGGTGTTCCTGTTTATGAAAGGTGTAGAGTGATCCGCCAGTGATCTCTGCGTCAGTGCGTTTTATTGATTCTTATCCGAAGAGGAAAGACTCGACACAACACACTACTATTGTAACAGGTAAGTTTGTTTTTGTCTCTTCATTAAAAAAAAAAACACGAAAATCTATATTAAGCCGTTTGGAGTGTCTCGCCTGCTACTATGCAAGTAGTGCGCAAAAGCATGAATAATAATATAGTAGGCCTAATCATTTCTTGAAGAAAGCAAAGCCAGACGAATTGCAATCAAAGCTATTCACTGCAGTACACTTAAGAATGTACGTCTGATTACTTGAAGAGGAGAAGGCAAAAGTGTCAGGGACTTGGCCGCGTGGAGATCCTGCTCGCTGGAAATCGAAACTTAACCGAAGACTGAACAGACAAGGCAGGTGACAACGGAGAATCATTTACGATGGCCTATATTGCTAGACCTCTCATCACTTGACGATTGGACACATTTTCCTGCAACTTCAATTTCTTATTCACAATAGACATACTTTGATGAAACCTCGGTCTACAGTGTTATCAGTATCAGTTAGCCTGTATGGTTTCCTTGTGCTGTAGTCATGCAGGGGTTTTACCTACACCTGCCAGAACGCTGCACAACATGTTTGCATTACTCTGGGCCACATCTACCGTTGATGACACTTAAGATATGTTCTCAGTGTTGTTTGTAGGATTTTTTGAGGTGTTGCAATCTGGAGTAGCTTACGTTCAGTTAAAACACCAACGTGAACATTTAATACACTTGTTGGATATTTTATACACAGATTCCCACATTTGTTTTGGTAATTTTTCATTACTTTTAGGGCAACAACAAATGAATCAGTATTTTGGCATTTAGAATACATAACTGTTAAAAACAGTTAACACGATAAATATAAAATAAAAATGCAATGTGAAGATTTTTAAAAAAGGACTATATTTGGTGTCTGTTCATAATTGTTTTTTTTTTTTTACTAATGAGGACTCCTGAAATCAGTTTTTCAAAAATCCTAACTATGACCATGGTATAAAGTCCATTTTTCCCCTTATGCCATTTACATCCATATTTACCAGCATAGAAGTAACAATTTTAACAGAGTCAAATAAGTCAGCAAAGTTTATATAATGAACTACATATTTCTGAAGTCTTACCCTCGGTTGTCTTTTTTTCCAGCATCTGTCACCATGTCTGAGAGTGAGATTGAAACCAACGTTTCTAAAAAGGACCATGCAGCAGCTTTGGCTCTGGAGCTCACTTGCCCCATCTGCTTGCAGCTCTTCTCTGAGCCAGTTTCCCTTCCGTGTGGTCACATCTACTGCTTTGCCTGCCTTCAGACCATGGGAGAAGGCCTTGACCAATACAGCTGCCCTGAGTGCCAGGCGGAGTACCAGGGAACCAAAGCCCTTGTGAAAAGCTTCAAAATGTGCGACATTGTAGAGACCTACAAAGCCACTACTGCGAAAGCCGACTCTTCTACACACCCTTCTGACATCAGCCATGTAACAATTAAGGGTGACGGTATCTCTGTTACAGAAGAATCAAACAGAAAATACCACCAGGGCACAGCAACCACTGGAGAGGGAAAGGGTGGCTTTAAAATTGGGTCTGGATCCACAGAGCAAGTCAGTGGCAAAGGCAAGATGGAAATGGATGAACCTAAATTTAACCTGGCATCTCAAGTCACAGAATTGAGTCTCAAGTTGGAGTTGGCAGAGAGCGTGCTGAGGAAAGAGAAGGAACGGGAGTTAGAGGTGACCACTGCTAGTAGTCAGCTGAGAGAGAAAGCATCCAAACTTTTAGGGCAGATAAAAGATTTGTCGCAGAGCTACAGTGCACAGGTGATGCAGCTGATTGAAGAGGAGCTAGGTCCAGGCGAGGCCAGTGTAGGCAGTCGAGTCAGTCAAGCTTCTGAGCTGACTAAGCAGCTGAGGCAAGCTATGCTCAGGTCTGAGTCGCTTCTGACTGAAGACGACGAGACTGCATTTAGCGACGAGCTTCGGACTCTACAGCCATGCATTGTAGAGTTAATGGCCACTCCTGTGGGAGATGAGGAAGACCACATTGAATCAAATGTCAACCCTGTGCGAGCCTGTCAGAAGCTGGAAAACATGAACGCTGAGCTGAGGGAACGATTTGGAGAGATTCAGCGCTCCCTTCGGAACACCCTCAACCCTTCAGAGGTGACCTTTGACCCAGAAACAGCCCACCCCAACCTGGTCCTCTCAGAGGACTTGAAGACAGTGACTTTCATTGCCGCCAAACAGCCCTATCCCTCCTCTCCTAAGAGGTTCACCAGCTTCTTCCAGGTCCTCAGCACCCAGAGCTTCTATGAAGGTGATCACTGCTGGGAGGTGGAGCTCGAAGGTTCTCCGTGGATCATTGGCGTGTGTTACAGTGGGAAGCTGCCACGTAGCGGCTTGCCCTCTGCTCTCGAAAGTAGCCGGAGCTCCTGGTGTCTGATGTGGTTCAACAACCTGCTCACAGCCTTTGAGCAGAGTCACGATGTGCCGCTGAAGAGGACCACAGTGTCACGCAGGCTGGAAATCAGACTGAGTTTCAAGACCCAGAGGCTGAGCTTCTACAACGTCAGCCCCATCAGCGGGAAGACTCATGTGTACACATTTAAGGCTAACCTGACTGAACCAGTGCACCTGGCCTACAGGATGATGTCAGGGCACCCCAAAGCACGTGCCACTATTTATTCGTAACTATTAACTATATATCCTTAGCAAATGTGCTGCATAGTAGAAAGAGCAACAAAAAAGATAATGTGAGATGAATTTTAAGTATTTAATTGTGTCTCAATAGAAGACGCAGACTGATTTCTCAGACAACTTGTTCCAAAGAGTTCAGGAATTCTGATGGCACTTCCTGATCACCTTTTGCCTATTTGGATGCTTTGTATGATAATATATTTAACTACTCAACATAAATCTGACACAGATATGGTGGTCAAAATTAAGTGTCAATAAATGTCATTATTATTATTAGACCTATTTACTTTAGGGTAATGTACTAATAGTGTAAAGGTTTGAATAAAGCAAAAGGCATCAACGTGGAAAAATATTGTGTTTTATGTTTTTCTGTCTCCATGTAACAAATAAACTCACGAAATTCATAGTACCTCAGGCTTCATAATGTATTATCACCATATTCATATTATTAAACCGTTGGGAGATGTCACTCTCTAATGTGTATTTTACTTAAATCAAGGACAGGCAGACTGTTGGAAAAGAGACAGGTAGATTTTAAAGTATCCAACCGACAATATACAAATATAACAAAACATGCTTCTAAAATTAATTACCTACCCTAACTCTAATTTAAATAAATGGACACACAAAAAAATAGCATTAGCAGTACACACCCACGATTGCTAAAGCTTTCCTCCTGTAGGTAAAAATAAATAAATAACTAAAACACCACGTCACACTTATCTCGCGAGATGTGTGTCGCTTGTTTGGTGAGAGTGTCAGCTGACCACACTGGGAACATTTGTTAACGAAACTATCTGGTACAGCCATGTCCCGTGGTATCAGGGATCAATATATTTATCGATTACAGCGTGGAAAGCATGTGCTGAGGTCATATTACTTCTAAAACATTTCACAGCGGTAGAACCCTTGAATCGGTAAGATGTTATATTGTTTTTCTTTTACCAGTTGAAGCTCTCGTTACGTTGGGTCAGCGTCATTGCACTTGCATTAGTGTGACGTTTGTTTTGATGCTAACGTGAACCCATCGGCTTTTATGCAGTTTTACCTGATGTAATTTAGCAAGCCGTGTTTGTCGCTAGCATTGTGGTTATTTCGCAGTGTTTGTCTCTAGCGGGAGCTCAGAGGAGACCTTTGTAATTTACAAACAGCCCGTCTGCGGCTAGCAAGTTTTAAGTAACGTTAGCAGCGTCAGCTAACGTCCGAAATCCCCCTGAACGCCAAACTGAAAGTATTATGATTAACGACACTATGGAGGCGTCGGTTAGCTGCCCCCACTGTAGTCTTTGACCAACTCCAGCAACACCGATGTTGAGTTGAGACTGACCTCTAGTCATTTTATTTTGTTTACTCTATTCAAGTTATGCCCTTTATCCTGACAGGTCGCAAACTGTTGAGTAGGCGTACAGTAATGCTAACAGGATCAGATTAGTTTTCCGTTTGAAACTTTAACTCCACTTTAACACGTGGCTGATCATAGCAGCTATTCTCGTTACATAATGTTTATCTTAGAGGGAAGAAAGCTGTGGCAGGTGCCTTCCTGGTACAACAGCCCAGCTGCTCAACAGCTGTAGACCTATACTAACTAAAGTCTTAAACCTCAGTAAAAAGAAAAAAACTCAAGTGTTTGTGTTGTGCGCCACAAAAATGGACTCAGCACTCTTGTATGTAACCAAGGGACCTTTCCTTCACAAAGCCCACTCCCAAAAAGAGGAACCTCTTAGAATGAGAAGTAAAATGTCTGTGTCGGCTCATGTGAGTAATGATCAGTTTCAATTAACATCTGACATAATCAGATTTCTTTCCTCAGGGTGCGACACCATGCTAGCCACAGTGACTGCTGTGGTTAGGTTTGCTCAATACTATGGCAGCATTTCACCTACACCACTGGAGAACACATCAGCATTCTCAACGTGGCAACCTGATACCGAAGCAAACATCAGCAAGCCTCACAAATGTCTACAAGTTCTGTACGAAGACATCGGAGACTCCAGGTACTCGGTAGCATACTGTAGAAGAAATGGTTAGGAAGCCAAGAAAGTGCTAGTAAAACATACTTTGTTTTTTAATCTTTGTATGACAGTGCCAGAAATAGAAAGTGGAAATAAATTACTAACTGTTTAAAATGAATATCCAACAGTCTGTTTATTTTATCTGCAGTAAAGATTGCACATTTTCATTAAGTTCTACATTGTTCCCCTTCACATTCATCTCTCTGTTTCAGGGTGCGGTTCTGGGACATCTTACTACTAGTGCCTAATGTGGCATTCTTTGTATTCCTGATGTGGAAGCTGCCCTCAGCCAGGGCAAAGATCCGACTCACCTCCAGCCCCATCTTCGTCACCTTTTACTTGCTGGTAGGACACAAACCACAGAAACACCAATAAACAGTGTAGTGTTCAATCTAATTATGTTGAGCTTGATGTTGTGCAAAACACAGTTAAAGATTTTATCCTATAATTTAAGATTGATCTTTTGTTCATCTTTTTCACTCTCTGAACTGGCAGAACCAAACTTTCAGGCTCGGGGGATTTAATTCACTGTCTTATTGCTCCCCGAAAAAATCTAAAGAGACAAAGCACCAGTAAATACCTTTCACTTTTGTCACAGCAAGGACAAACAACCGTGTCGAAAGACCTACTGATGATGTCTTTACTGCGCCGCTTTATAATGTGTTCCTTCTTGGTGGAAGGTGCTTTCTCTTTGTTTCCATTATTCCATTCCATTATTTTACTGCATCTGTCTGTTTAGGTTACCATTCCAGTGATGGTAAGCTTACAATAAAGACTCAAGAGAAGAGGATATCTCGTCTCTGCAATGCCTGGCGAGGCTATAAAGGAACTCTACACATTGCTGTCACTAGTGTTAACCAGTGCATTGTTGGTATATACTCCAGCATGTGTTTGTTGTGTTCAGAAGAGAGACTTTTATATGGTCTAATATGTTTTTTTATGTACTGTGTTTCTTAGGTGTTTGTTGTAGCAGCGGTTGGAATCACCCGGGCCGTTGTGTCCATGACTGTCAGTGCGTCCAGTGCTGCCACCATTATAGACAAAGTAAGAAAGCACACAAAGCCTTAATAACATTTTTCGAGCACACGTGGGTGTCATATATATATATATATATATATATATATATATATCAAAGTACATGGTTATTTATAGAGATTAAAGTATACACTGAATTTGTTTCACAAATTAGGGAACAAACAAAATAACTGTTTTTCTACCTAAATCTGATTTTTTTTTTTTTTTTTTTACCCATATTTAGTAATTCAAAAATCTGGGTAAAAATATGAATAAAAAAAAAAAATACCCTGTCTGGGATGCACATTTTGTAGTTGCGCACTATTGTTTTCAGTGCTTGTAGGAACTCTTCACTTTTGTGTACTGGAAACATGTACCAGTCACATGATATTCATGTTTACTGTAAACTACAGCTTCTTTGTGTGATGGAATATGCAGTCTGGGGGAAAGTGGTTTAAGATGATGTAGTACGCTTTTCTAAACAGACAAAACAGTTTTCTTGGAGTTTAACAGTAACAGGTAGTACATGACAAATTGCAGCTTTTGCAGCATAAACACTTCGCCCATACTGAAGTAGCATTCACCATATCCTGTCACAGACGTCTCCTTTATTAAATACCCAGAGGGGCTGATTTGGGCTTCAGTATGACTTTGTTGGGCCTTCGTGTCTAAAAGGAAAAGGCATTGCTGGCATTCCTCACATACCAGATAAATCCCTATGGAGTTCACTGGGATGGACCTACTGTTCCCATAGCACACTGTCATGGCTGCGCTGTTGAAGAAGAAAAAATACAAATGATTATACTACTCCTCTGCTCTTCCACATGGATGCTCATGATGTTTGTTGTCTCTGTAGGTGCTGTGGGAAATCACCCGTTTCTTCTTGCTGGCCATTGAGCTCAGCGTTATCATTTTGGGACTGGCTTTCGGTTAGTTTGCTCTACTGGTTTCAGTTCTCATTTACTGTATGTTTGAACCAATTTGGTATTTCTCTCTCTTTTCACATGATCCATTTCAAACGTCCCTTTTTATAGTTTATCCTTTTCAGCCCTGAACCTAACCATGACTGTAACTGAAAGTCTGTACAGCTTTTTGTTTCTGTCAAGCCTCTTTTCTTTATTCATTCATCAGGTCACCTGGAGAGCAAGTCCAGTATTAAGCGTGTGCTGGCTATCACTGCTGTGCTGGCTCTGGGCTACTCCATCACACAGGTAATGACAGGTGATAAGAGGTGAAACAATGTTTAAACGCGTCACTGGTAAACTGACAATCGGTAAATTGTCATTCTGTATGCAATTATAATGAATGAGACATTGTTCTAGGGCACACTAGAGATCCTGTATCCAGACAGTCACCTGTCCGCTGAGGACTTCAACATCTACGGTCACGGAGGACGGCACTTCTGGCTGGCCAGCTCCAGCTTCTTCTTCCTGGTCAGTAACCTGTAACCATGCAGCAGTGGCAGCGTTGGCAATAAAATAAAACTCATGCTTCATAGATACCTGAGAATTTAAGTCCAATGTTTGATTTTATAAAAAAATTTTTTTATAGGTGTACTCTTTGATTGTGATCTTACCTAAAACTCCAGTGAGGGAGAGGATATCTCTTCCATGTAAGTCACGGGTTCCATCACAAAGATCAGAAGTTAAATTTCAGAGGTTAAAAGATTTGCATTATGTATTGTGAATGGAGAATGCATGTTGCACTTTTAGTAATGTGCTTCTTACCTCTGCATGATGTCATGTAATCTAACGTGTTTGTCCTCTGTTGTCCATTTTGCTTCCTTTAACCAGCTAAGAGGAGTTTCTATGTGTATGCTGCCATCCTGTCTCTACTGAACCTCGTCCAGGGCCTGGGCAGTGCTCTGCTATGTGCTGAAATCATAGAAGGACTCTGGTCAGTATAACGCTTTTGAGTATTATTCTAAATAAATGCACCCGCATGAGTATTTTAGGACAAAAGATGAGTTGCATAGGTGTTAAGCTTCACAGCAACTGTGGCTACAAGGCATTGGGTTTATGCAGTACAAGCCTTTTAGAAACATTTCCTGGATATGGAGCTGTGTGGCTGTAAGGGTAGCGTTATATATACCGTTTACTTTTGTAAACCACTCAGGGGTCTGGTGTATAATTTATATTATTTTCTGCATTTTTCCTACAAAATCACCCCAATAATTCTAAGATGCTTAATTCTTTTCAAATCAGTATGTTTTTTCATATCGCAATATATATTGCAGCAATATCGTGCAGCCCTAGTGGCTTTTTTTGTTTGTTTATTTTATAATTGACTTTGGTGGTTACGTTGTAACTAGGAGATGACTCACTATTTTGATGGGTCCCATGCAATTCAGAAGAGTTTAGGGGAGCGGATGAGAATATAATAGATTGTTTTCCTTTTGGATTAAACTGTCGTATTGACAGAAACCTGTTGTTTGTGCTTTCTGTATCTGCTGAAGCTGATAATATCCTTTATGTCCTGTAATTTTACAGGGACTGTTTACACAGTAAGAAACCTGTCTTTTGTTTTGTCTTTTCTGAACCAGCTGCGTGGATGTCACCACCTTCCTGTACTTCTCCGCCTTTGCGCCACTCATTTATGTCACATTCCTCAAGGGCTTTTTTGGGTTTGTAGAATCATACAAAATATACAGAATACTTTTTATAGTTAAGCACTTAAGACAGCTGACCATGTTTCTTTTTTTATTTCACTACTTTCTTGTTTTCCACAGTTCAGAGCCCAAGATCCTGTTCTCCTACAAGTCACAGGTGGATGAGCCGGATGAAAGTGACGTCCACCTTCCCCCAACCGTCGCTACAACCCTTGGCCGTAAGGAGATGACTGACCAGGGCCTTTTTTACTCCTCCACCCAGATCGATGGCTCTGGGCCCGGTAGTTCTCGTATGGTTGGAGCATACCTGGATGATGTTGCTTCCGGACCCTATGGGTCCAGCAGCATTAACAGCATTGAAGCGGACCGCTGGAGACCCATAAATGTATGATTCATTGAAGAGGGGTAATGGAAGAAGAGAGATTGTTATATAGATGGACTTAAATGTTATACGTGTGTAGTGTGTTAGGCAGGGTGGCGATCAGAGGAGTTGGCCAAAAACAAACAAAAAAAAAAAGGCAGACAACAAAGTGGTTGGACACCAAGAAAGTGTCACCTTGTCTTGCTTTGAGGCCAGGATAAGTTAACAAGTGGACACTTAAGGAGAGGCCTTTGCTAGCCAATTAGCTGGAGAACTGTGAATTTAGCAACTGCTTTTGTAACGCTGTTACCGGAGTGCACTGCTGCTGTAGCTCCACACTGGGAGTGCTGTCCCTGATTGTGGCCCTGACAGACTTGGTTCTGTTCCACAGGCTCTTAAATGTGGGAGCTTTCTGATTTTTTTTTTTTTTTATTTTTTTTTAATCATTTCTGCATTCATGCATTCATGCATCAACTGCTCAGTTACAACCCTGTTTTAAATAGCCATGTCTTTAAAATCAATCTAACATTCTTTTGACAACAAGTCAATGTCTTACGTACATTCCCACTAAAAGCTTTGAGCAACAGCAGCTCAACTGACCTTGTTATCTGCTGCCTTGTATTAGATTTGTGACACAACCAGCTAATCATTTTTTTTACTGAATCACCGTGCCTCTACACAGAACAAGGACTAGTGCTGATTCATTTTGATAGGTGTACTCTCAAATAAGTGCTGTCCCTCCGGTGAACAAGTGATGGCATAGTGTTATGCTATATGATAAGGAAATCGGTAACTCCTAAATACAGGCACGGCATTCATGTTAAAGATCATAAACCATCTGTAAGGCTCTCTGCTAGGAATGGCTTAGACACAGGAGTACATCTTAAATTATGTCTCAGCCACAAGCTCTCCATCTGTCTTTTCTCTCTTCTGTTATTTATTTTGTGCTTTTGCTTTAATTTCTTAAACCACATTAATCATTCCTTCCACTGAAAGCACATTTATTAGCTTTACAGTCATTAAAGATGTGTTGTAACGTGTGATTTGAGCAACAAATGTGCAGAAACCTTTTTTTGTGTGTATTCCAAATTAGACATGCCCTCATTTCATATCAGCGTATCAAGTTCAGCTTTGCTTGCTGTGAAAGGGTTGCTGTTGCAAAGTTTAGTTTTTATTTTGCTGCCAATTTCTTATTTTCCCCTGTGTTTGGAGTTTTCACTAATGTTATTACAAGTGGTGAAATTAGACCATAAACAATATTGCTCAATTTTACAATATCAAATGATGGTATTGGTACAGCTTCAGTATATAGATATTAACTTTAAATTCCCTTGTTGTGTCAAGGGCAACTACTGGACTGTTGCAGAGCAAATTTTCGATTCTGATCAACTTAAGCTTCTAGTTGTTTGCTTTTTGGTTCAACTCCTGAAATAAGTTCTTGTCATACCTCCTGGTGTCACTACAATATTATACTTTACTTAACTTATGTCTACCAAAGACATATGATGTGTTTCTTCCTGAAAATGCTATGTTTGGAATGAATGGATTACTGCATTTAAGCTAGCAGTATTCATAGATAATGGAGACCTGTATGCAGAAAATAGTAGTAATTTTTTAATCATTCAAAAGCAAGAACACAGTAAAGAAGTTGTGTATTTCCAAGAAATTACAGTATTTGCCTGACCCTTGAAATATTCCATGTTCAGGTTTGAGTGCTGGTGAGAACTGTTGTAGTTACCTGGAGGTATAATAATAGCGAATAGTGGGACATCAGTTTGTGTTATGGAATGTCCACTCTCTTGCTGCACAAGATGTCTGATGTTGAAATAATTTTGCAAATCATCTGTAAATTGCCTTTTTATTTAAGTGCATTGACTGTATAATATTCAGACCATATTAATGCAATGTATCGAGCATTCCATGACCTACAGAATAAACCGTGGACTCTTTTATGTTTGCTTTGGGGATGAGACAGGAGAGAGAAGCCACACTGTGGCTGGTTTAGGTAATGCAGTCCATTCAAATTCAGGACAGGAGTCCACTCTGTGGTCGCTTGAGGTAACTTCACTCTGGGGAAAACAGCTTTTTTTTCCCTCCTACATATTATACATATTTCCTCAAAATGATGACGTGACTGTTTGCTCTATATTCTATGTTTCCTTATGTTGTGTTCGTGTTATAAAGCTTCACAACGCAGACTTCACGTTAGTCAGACCACAGATAAACTACAATTCCCATCGACCCTTTAACCGATTTAAGATATGCGACCATGATTAACGTTATTTCATCCAACGAATGAGCTTTGACGATACTGCAACGCGAGAATAACCTTTACTGAAGTCGCTGTGGCGGCGACTCCAGCCGCCCACATTTATGTCTCCCTGTCCTACAACTAGACAGGGTTTGTAGTATTATTATTATTATTATTATTAGTGATCCGGTGGAAACGGACGGCTCGTAAAATGGGAGGTAATGGCAGCACGACTAGGAAAGTGTCCTTCGGACTGGACGAAGACGAGAAGGTCGCAGTAATTGAAGGAGTGAAGGTAGATATAATGTAACATATCGTCTTATTGTTAACACAATTCAGTTTATTGTATTTTATCAGTCAGAACGGCTGAAGCTAATAACGGCTAAGTTAGCTAGTAACGTTAGGCAGTCACAGGTCCTATGTCCTCAAATGACCCCTTCCTACCCCTTCTCTCTCTCCATAATGTCCATTTAAGTTACCGTTCCTCGGTCTCTTAGGTTAGTGACTTTAGACTAGCCTTGTTAACAGCTTGGTGAATCACGACATGTAACGTTAAATACTGCTAAAATGCCAATAATTTCGGACATTCACGCAGCCATAACGTGAACATGCTAGCGAATTGTACACAGCATGACGTTAACTTCACTGTTAGCTAAATTTGCTATGTCAGTAACATTGAAGGGAGTTAACAATGTCACTGTAACGTTAGGAATAGTTAAATTAATTGTGTCCCGCATGTGAAGCTGCACATTTTACAGGAGGAGAGTAAAGTAATAATGTTCATCATGTGTTGATCCATGTAAGTTAACGTTAGGCAGATACTAACTTAGTTGTCTTACCTATGAGGAGGACCAGAGGTACAACTGTGTACAGCAGCACATCTGGATCTGGTTGTCACTTAAATTATTGCTCAAGGGCACTTCACCTGGCCTGGAGGATGGTCTCTTTAACCAGTGAGCCATTTAATCTGCTACTTTCCAAGACACACAGCTGTCCCGTACGCGCACCAAGGGGCTGGTGTGTGTTTGTGTGCACATTTAGTCAATTGTCACGTTCCTGTCCAGCTCTCAGAGGATGTGCTCCGGCGGATGAGGGAATCAAAGGGGTCTGACAGCGCCAAGCTACCACCGGCGACCTCAGACAGTCACAAACCACCACCAAGTAAGTCCCAGTCAAAACACCTTTCCTTGCTCGCAGCTCTCCATTTGGAAGGCCTCATACAGTGACTGATCACGATAAAGGTCAATTCACCACAGCAGTACTGTGTGACTATTTAAGATTGTTGGACAGAACACAGTAAACATAAACTGGGTCATTTATGTGCTCACACTTTGGCATTTGACACTGTTGCTACTCTGTTCTGCAAACGGATCCGTATAATGGTATTGATATTTATCCCATTTGATTTTCAGGTCCAAAACCCTCCACTGCAGAAAAACAGGAAGAAATCCGCCAAAAGTAGGTGCTCATAATGTCATGGTCACTGTCCCTTTCTGTTGTCATCCAGCCACATTTGGTGGAGGCCCTGCTGCTGTTACTTTGCATGTAATATATTATGATGAGCATGAGCATTAGTTTGAGCTAACTTGGAATTTGAAGCCTCCTTGAGATGCCAATTAATTATTGCAACTTCAGCTTGGTAAATGGTAGACTTTTTGATCCTAACGTATATTTTCATACATTTAATTTGGGCCTTCTGTGTTGACAGAGGCAGCTAATAGCCGGTGGAGGTGACAGATGTTTAAAATAGCACTAGTGTGTAATGTTTATGGAGAACACACATGCCTGTCAACACTGCCTGTGCTGATTTACTCTCCCTGTATAACAGACATGTTGCTATGCTGCTGGAATGATCATATATACTCTCCTGAGCCTCTAGAGATTTACATGTTGGCATGTCTAACACTTCTCTACCACTCTCACTGCAATGCTGTTTCCTGCTAACGTGTTAGATATAATATACAGTATATGATACAGTATTTGATCAGTTATTAATGCCAATCTTCTTAAATTCTGGGACTAAGCATATCAGCGTTGTCAGGTAATGTAGCAGAAGTATTTTAGTGAACCCAAGGCATGGCCATATTTCATAGTGTTGGATTGCATTATGTTATAGGTTGCATTATATCCTAGTTTGTGTTCTCCTCATGTATTTATATATATATTTTTATAATAAAATGTAATACTTTAATTAGATTCCACACAACAATTAATTAATGAGGATTATTGTTATTGCTATATTGACCATTCATTTTCAGTTTTAGTGTCTCAGGGTCTACATGTTGTTTTGGATTTGCATTTTCCACTATGCCACTACCATAATACTAAAAAACAATCCATAAGATATATGGTTGTTTGTTTTGTTTTTTGACCTATTGATTTTTGGAGGCTTCAACCCAAAAATATTGTTTTTGGTATCCGCAAAAACCAATACCTCTCTGACCTCACTGGGTAGCTCTCTATGTGAACAAGAACGTGCATGTTTAGCAGATTTTAGTTAAGATAAATAAAGGTTTAAAACAGTTCTTCCTCTACTTTAGCTTTGAGCGCCAACAGGCCCTGGTGCAGGAGCAGTTGGCCAGACTGGCCCAGAGGGAGAGAGAGACGTCAGCAGCTGCAGGCCTGGATGAGCTGACCCCTGCCCTCATCAGAGAGAGAGGAAGGGCCCGTGAAGAGCAAGAAAAGGCCAAGATAGTGGTGAGTAATGCTTTCTGGGTCTATAGCAGGAGTTATAGGCCCCTTTTCCACTGCATGATCATCATTGCACGCGCCAGACAGAAGCCAGTAACAGAAAGTTTATATTTTCCAATTTTCATACATTATTTCATCACCGGGCCGGTCTGGGGACCTAACAAAACCGTGGCGCAGCCAGAGTCAGTGGACTTTCAGAGTTAGACCGTTAAAAAAAGACCGTAAACTTGTAACACAACAGCCTGAAACTTCACTCCTGTTCCGGCATGCCGGCTGTGGCTTTTCATACAGACATCGTTCTGCCTCTGTTAACACCAACATTCCCGTCTCAGAGGTGGTTCAAATCGGACTCCCCTTTCCAGCTTGGTACCTTTCACACGGCTCAGCGAGCCAGCATATTGGTGTAATAATCCCAGAAAATTGGGCAGTGTGAAAGCGCCTCCAGTAATTAGTGGTGGGAACCCTGAATAACATTTGTGTTATCTAGAGAGATATTGTTGGATTGTAGAAAATGTTTGTGTGATACATAATTTCACCACTTTCTTATTAAGTTCAGTAACTTGGCCTCAGGTTGGTTGAGCCCTTCATTAAAATAAAGGGGTGAAATAGGCAAACATTTTAATATTTAACAGATCAGACACTAGAGCTGAATGATTTTGTAAATTTTGTAATACTACAATTGTGATATGATTTGCGATATTGAATGGAAAAAAATTTTTAAATAAATTTTCATATAATTATGTTTTTCATTGAAATATGATGTGTAGGCCAGGATATCTCTGCAGCACGACGGTATTTAATTGAAAATGGTATTTTGACACTCATTTTGCCTTTAACAAATATTGCACCTACACATTGAGTGTTCAGTCCTATCAGACACATTCAATCTTCAGATTTTCAAATATATACACTTTTTATCTGTTAAGTCTAAGATCTCAAATCAATATAAGCCTTTATTACACATTTTACCATATACATGTTTCCATTATTTAGGAGTAGATTTCTTTTCCCCCAGAAACCTTTTGTATAAGTCAACATCACCATCTACTGTTTAGACTTTGAATGGCACCTCTGGACGGTGGCACTGGTAAATTATTGAATAATTAGGATGTACATGCTCGCAAAAACTTCTATTAAAAGCCTAATCCCAGTGAGACGCATGTCCCTTTTACTGGCCTGGTGTGGCTACACGTTTTGACAAATAAATACAGGTCTCAGTTAGACACTTGGTCTGGGTTTTATAGAGGTTCTTTGGATGTATAAAACCTCTTAAAGCCTACCGGTCACCTGCTTGAGTTATAGTTCTAAGCTACTTAGATCTCACATACAAATGTTGACGTTTGTCAATATAGTTAGTTCAGTTCATTTTACGGACACAATGAGCACGTATTAATCATTCGGATTTACGTGTATGGTCGGTCTCTCTCTCGCTCGCTCGCTCGCTCGCTCTGTGCTTGAGGTTGGCCTAGATGGGCTGTGTCTCTGAGTTAAATGAATGATTCTTAATTGATATGTTATCTGATAGCCTATTTTTTATACACGTAATATCCAGACTGGTTGAAATAAATAACCAGTAAAGTCATGAAAAGTGATTAAGATATTCAAAACAGGTTTGCTGTGAAATTGTTGTCCAACCTTGAAATTATGCATGTCATTGTCATTATCAGTAAACTTCAGAACTTCAGTAAACTGTTTTAATTCAGTATATTATGATGCTCAGTTGTCATAGCTGTTACAGAAGCTTTGTTTACGAAGACCCCTAATTTCAGATTCTCTGCACTGAACAGATCATGCCAGTGGTGTGGAAGCAACATAAATTAATCAGGGGGGATGTTCAGTATCTGTACTTTATCAGAGGAAATCCCTAGTGGTCCTGCCTTGCCTGTCGGGGTACAAGTATGACCATCTATTTCAACAGGTTATATTAATAATAACAGTGTTTCCCATACATTGATTTATTTGTGGCGGTCGCCACAATATCAGCGCTGACCGCCATATATTGATGTTCGATTTTTTTTTTTTTACTATTTGAAATGCGTTAACCCCTATTTCAGTAAAGCTGTGCACGAACACACACTGACAATGGACGTGTCTGAAAAGCCCCTCCTCTTCAAGCACAATCTGAATAAAACCATGGTCATGCGCTGGAGGAAGCATTGTTGCTGGCTTTTCCCCACAGAGAAAAGCCCTCAGCTGTGTGGGAGCACTTTAAACTGAGTGATGACAGCAGTAGTGTGGAAGTTATGGTGTTTATAAATTTTAATTTTGCTTAATTTCTTTACAGATCAAAACAGTCAAATTTCTTACATTTTAAAATTAATCAGTATCAAACTGTAGGCTGGAAACAAACAGCAACACAATGAACACATTTAAATAAGCCTAATTATAATAAGCCGATTGTTGAAGAAGTGCATTTTGTCGCTATAGGCTAATTAAAATTAAAAGTGAATTTTGCATAATAACATGTTAGATTTAGTTCCACTACCGAAAACACTGCTCATCCCGTGCGCTCTCCGCCTGGACCCCCGCCCGGCTAAACTATTCCCGGATTCTGCTCTGGACCTGCAGACTCTCTCACTCTGGACTCTCAGCTACAGTTCCCCCTACTCTGTACAGCAGCCACCAACCCAGTTCGGCATGCATCTATTTTCACTCTGTCTTAACCCCGCAATATAAATATTTCTCCCTTTCTTAGTCCTGCTCAAAAAATGACATTCGGGCCAGCCCTAGAGCACCGCTGCACAAAACTAATGCATGCTTGCTTTGCTTTGTCACTACCAGTATTTCAAATGTGCTTGTTGACACATACTCCTGTCAAATTAATAACGAGTCAACTAACAGGTCAGTGTGTAGGAGTGAAACAGAGGTGATTGCCAGAGAGATTTGTATGTTTAACAAGTGTGTCTTTGTGTGTTTTTCTGATTTTACTTACATGTATATGATTAGCAGTGATTTCTTGCCTATCATTAATTAGTGATTACCTCCCTGGTGTTTTTTTTTGCCTCACTTTGTTAAAATGAAACACTGTGGATTTCCCACAGCCCTGTCTGTCTCTCTCACGTACTCTCCCTCTCCTCTCCAATTGATTTGTCCTGCAGCGTCTTTTCGGCATGCCAGAAGCTGTAATGAATACTGAACGGAGCCACTGGCTTAGCTTACACTGATATGGGCTCCAAACATTTAATGATGTTGCATCTCAATGTGAAACTGAGCACTGTTACCTCAAAGCTTTTGTTTTTTACTTTTTCTCTGACATGACAAGTCAATACAGCCTGTCAGTGTGTGTGCAGATGTCAGTTTGTGTGTTTGTGTAGGAGTGGGGAGACACCTTAAAGGAGTATCCTGTCTGTGGTTGTACAGACATAGAAAATAAGTTTTGACCCAACTCTGTCACTGATGATGGGTGTGTTGACAGGTTTTAGCACTCCTGAAGTTAAAAGAGGGGGGAGGTTTTTTGCCGCTTTCAGGTGTTGATAGAATTGAAGTGGATGTACGTGTGTCTGCGAGAAGCCTAGACAGCATATAACTTGGAGATATCACCTCTCCCTTCCCACCTTTTCCTGTTTATCACCTGCCTTTCTTGTTCAGTCTTACCTCTGACTCTAACTTTTTTCTGCGCAACTGTCTAACACATTCATTGTTTCCAGTTTGATTACTCTAACATGTGACACATACTGAACAAACCACCAACAGACCTCAAACCTAGTGAAATTTACTCCCAACATTAAAAAGAAAGGTGTGCTTGGTTTATTTATTTTTTGTTTCATTGCTTCAGCTTTTGAGGAGATTGAAAGTGGGATTCAGATTCAAGAGCTCTGCCACTATACAATCTCTCTGCTTAGCAGGTGGGCTTCCCTCTCTTCTTTGCATTTTTTATCGACCTTGCATCTCCCGGCAACAACACAGCTGGAGGCTTAAAGAAAAAGTCTCTACACCCCTCCCGTCTCTTTGCCTATTCCACCTTAAACGCTCCACTTTGAGTAGTTTGGGAGCTGCCTTATTTCCTGGAGGAGATGACAGACACACACAGACATGCCGTACATTCACACACATAGTGCTATGACGCGATCACAACCCCCACCCCCCTCCCGCAGCCCATTTCCCCACGTGCACTACTGGTTTCCCAGCAGGCAGGCTGTGTGTTGGTGTTGGGGGGAGGAGGAGGTGGGGGAGGTGTGGCGGCAACACCTGTCAGAGAGCTGAGCTGCTCCCAACACTGCCTCAGGCTACCTGTCACAAACACTCACATTAGCCATTTACTTCTGTCTTAGCACCAACCGCCACCGCTGGGACTGTGTGTGTGTGTGTGTGTGTGCGTGTATAAATATATATACCTGTGTCTGTGCATACCTGTGCATAAAACAGGCTCCAAGTTGATTTATATCAAAGGAGTGTGTGTGTGTGTGTGTGTGTGTGTGTACAGGGATAACCGCTTGAAAGGTTCATCCACAGTTCAGTCAATACTATATTCTTTGAGCATCTTGCATATTATGTCTGTAAGTTTTTTTGTACTGTGGTATTTACATTTTAGTTTGGTGTAAAATTCAGTTTCCTTGTGTAGAGTCTGATTAGAGCTGCAACTGTTAATGGATTTGTTGTCACCTATTAAATTAATTGCCAAATATTTTGATAAATAAAAATGTTACTTCCCTATTTGGTAAATTGAATATATTCGGGTTGTGGATAAAACAGCACATTTGAGGACGTCATCAACCATTTTCTGACATTTTTCAGACCAAACAACTAATCACTTAATTGAGAAAAATATGCATTAAGCCCAACATCTGATAGTGTTAATTCCTTCCTGCTATGCCTCATTTCTTCATGTAGTGTATGAATACTTACCTGTAGCTCATTGACGTCTAGCTGATGTTCTGAATCTGTGAAAACAATTTAAAAAAACTCTTTTGATGTTCCATACTGATTGGCCAAGTGTGGACAGGTATTTCAACGGGGAGAGCTCAAAGTGGTATCTAAAACTCGTTTCTTTATAATCGTCTCATTCTCACTTGATGCACTGTCCATGTTCATTACTAACCCGCCTGCAGTAATCGGCTCAGTATTGACAGTGATGCTGATGGAGAAGCTGTGTGGTTTCGGTGAAGAAATAGTGCCACTGAAATCGGGATTAAGTTCTGAACACCGGCTGTGACTAATAAGCACTAATAGTTGCTGACTGTCCCTACACGTTCACTCCGCATTTTTGATCAAGTTCGCACAGCTGATATTAAACACTCACCAGGAATATTTGCAACCTGTGTGCCAGACCATATTTAATTTACTCTACCCTGTTTAAGAATTATGTGCCAACTGCAACTTCTGTTCGCCATTAACGCCCAGCTTTCCACCCCTCCCTACAAAGGTTCTCTGAAAAAAGCCTGTACAACTTGGCTGTTTCGACGTGTCATCCTACCTTGTTCTAAGACTGCATTTAGACTTTAACAGTTACACCTTGAGTGAAAACGCTGAAGAGACGATAGGCGACATTAACACCTAGTCTCTTCTCCTTTCTTTCATTAGCACCTCCTGTGTTTGTCTTCTTCCCCCGACTATTCTCTCCGCCTCAGAGGTGTCATTCGTGCTGCAAATAAATACCATTAGTATGCACATGCATTCAGTGCTGAGCAACTCTCACACACACAAACACAACTTCATCTACACACACAAGCATCTGCTTTAAGCTGTTGAATTTTAGATGCTACCTAGGTGGGTAAGACTTTACTTGAATGTTTGTAACCTGTTAGATGGCTTTATTTTCTGACTCCACTGCAAACCAGTGATGGACAACAACATTAGTGTACAGTTTCAATTCTGACCCGTTTTGCAGAAAGTCCCATGTGGGGAAATTTGAAAGACAGATGGAATTAGAAAAAAACGAGTAAATACAGATAGATCTGAGAACTAGACATCAGCAGTGACATCATACATCTGCAAATGCGTTGATGATGTGGCAGTCACTAAGACGATAAAATAATTCCACATCCAGAAAGTCTGGATGAATGGAGAGTAAAGGGCTCTATCAAGAGTCAAAAAAAGCTGCTTTTTGGTCAGGTGACAAGGAAGCAAAGAGATCTGCCAGAGCGAGACTGAAAGCTGGCATCAAGGAGGCAAAGCAGAGATTGAAGAGAGAACTCAACACCAACAACACCAAAGATCTAAAACATAACAGACCACAAAAGCAGGAGCGCCCCCATCATGTGTGAGGCCACGTTACCAGATGAGCTAAACATATTTTAATGTTCGCTTTGATCTCCTCAACAAAGAGTCAGCTGTAAAGTCTACCCCACCTCCAGATGAATGGCCACTGCTATTATCCATAGCAGATCTGAGAAGAGAGAAGCGAGTGAATATGAGTAAATCAGCTGGGCCTGATAACATCTCTACCCGTGTACTAAAAACATATCCCAGTAAGCTAGTTTATGTTATTACTGACATTTTCAACATATCACTGTCTCAGGAGAGGGTTCCCACCTGCTTCAAGACAGCCACCATCATCCCTGTACCTAATAATATTCTCTCTATATTCTATAATATTCTCTTCCATTGCAATACGTCTGCACAACACAAACCAGAGTAATGCACATGTAAATCTCTGCCACATTGTTCTTTCTCTGCAAATAGTTGTATTATTTTTCTCTATTCTTTTATTATTCTTATATAAAATTCCTCGAATGTGTAAAGCAGTACTTGGCAATAAAGCTCCTTCTGATTCTGAAGTCTGCAGTGTCTAGTCTGAACGACTCATCCCCATTCTGATGAAGTGCTTTGAGAAACTGGTTCATCAGCACATAAAGAACAACATCCCAGCCAGCCTGGACCCTCACTAGTTTGCTTTCAGAACCAACAGATCCACAGAGGATACCATCTCCTCTGCCCTGTACTACCTCACAAACAGACCACAGACAGTTCGGATTGGCGGCCACACCTCCTCGACTCTGAGCCCCCCAGGGCTGTGTACTCCTTCCTGTTCACGCTGTATACCATGACTGCATCCTCCAACAAAGAGAGAACTTTGTTGTGAAGTTTGCAGATGTCACCACCATCATCGGCCGGATTTCAAACAACGATGATATCGGGAGGAAATCGACAGTCTTGCAGAGAACAACCCACTGCTTAACGGCAAAATAAATGAGATGGTTGGTGATTTTAGGAAAAAGGAGGTGAAGACACACAATCCTGTCTACATCAGTGGAGTTGAGGTAGAGCAGCTGAACAGTTTTAGCTTCCTGGGAATCAGTGTCACAGAGAACCTGACATGGTCCGCTCAGGTCTCCACCCTGGTGAAGAAAGCTCAGAAACCGCTGTATTTGTTAAGGAAACATCCCATTCCAAGTTCTTTAACCTTTACAGAGGAGCAATAGAAAGCATCCTGACTAGAAAAATAGGACAGTAAAGGACAGTAGTCATCTAGCCACAGCCTGTTCACTCTGCTGCCATCTGGAAAGAGATGCAGAAGTATCTGCCGTCGTACCTCCAGAGCAGCTTCTTCCCCCAGGTTGTGAGACTCCTTAATTCATCCTCAGCATTCCACCATGTAAAATAGTTTTACATTTCTATGATTTTTTTTATTTATCCACCCATCTACTGTACATACTTTTTATATAGCATTTGTTTTTGTTACATCACAAAGGAAACTACAACTTAATCTTGTCATACAACCCTATTTTGTAAAATGATTAATCTACCTTGCACCTTGTATACATAAACACGTCAGATATTAGAGGCAAGCTGTCATTCGTACAGCTGGCATTGTGGGGTTTTACTGTGTTACAAACCTAATTATTAAGATGACATATCCATTTAATTTGGATTTTGAATGCCTCTGAATTGGTACAAGTCACCTTAATTCCACCCACCTCTATTCTGTTCTTCTCCATCCAGAAGTTTATTAACCTTGGAGGCAATATTCATGTCAATTTCAGTGTGGAAAATAGGTTGCTCTTCATGCATAATACCGCCTTGCTCCTTGTTCTTCCTCTCCAGTCTATTAAAACCCAGTAGGGACATTTCCTTGACTGCCACAGATGTATCGTTAAAGTTACAGTGGGATCAAGTTGGCACTGCCTTTCAGCCCGGCATATTTTCCCCCATGATCAAAATTTCACACACTGCACATGAGGCAGAGAGTTGAATCAGTTTTTGTTGATTTTTTTATTGTAATGAAACCATGCAACTGCACACTGTGACATATTTTTGCAAAAGGAAATTGACATCTTTTATTTTATTGTAAATTATGATAATCTTTTAATTTTATTAGTTAGATAGTTAGCTGTGTGATAAGAGGGGCTGCGCCCATTTGGTCACACCTGATGTCCCGGTTTTCTCACACCTCTTTCCTTTAACAGCCTAGCCAGATTGTTGTATAGGTAGTTAAATGGCAAATCAGGTAGTTTTGTCATTTCGTGTATATTAATACATGTCACTGCCTGTTTGTGTTTATTTTGTAGGAATTTGAAGTAGTGTGGAATCATTTCACTTGTTGAGGTGTTTTTTTTTATTCCCTTGCTGTGTAGTCAGACCCTCTCTGTCCTGTTTTACCACATCACACATACCTGTAGCTGCGTATTTTGAGTTATTGGTTGGTGTGTCTAGCACTTGGATGAGTTAGGTTTGTGACCGTGTGATGAGGAAACAGGATGTAACCCTGTAAATTGTCAGTAGATGGCATTGTGGAAGCGTGCTTGGTTTGCCAGGGGATATAAAGCAGGATGGATGCGTGCTCTGCACAGCAACATGTGCTCCTGGGCAACATGTTCTCCCAGCATTTATTCCTCCTCCTCTGTCTCCCATCTTTTTATCTTTCTCTTTTCAACCCCTCAGTCCCTGTCCTTAGAGTATGTATGTGTGTGTGTGTGTGTGAGAGTGTGTGTGTGCATGCTTGCATGTGTGAATGATGACTCAGAGTGAAGCATTTGACACTGTCCAAATGAAAGATGATGAAAACCAGGGTGAAAAGCCCAACATTCATTAAAGTCAGACCTGAGATGACAAACAGTCAGACCGCAGCGGATGATGCCACACATGTTAACAGTATTGCCCTGCTGCTGTGTAGAAGTACACGGAAATGACACTTGACAAGGGTGGAAATGTGTTTTGCACTGAATATGCTGCCTTTCAGTTACAAGATGTTCTCGCTAACCCGCAGGCCCCCCTGCTCTCCAAGTCTTGATCACAGAGTATAATTATCTGCAATGGATCTGTGTACAGTTGTTTTAGCTAATTCTTTGACTTTTGTTTAAACATTATATGCTTTTTAATTGTTTCCTTTACCACTAATAATGTATATAGTGTAGGTATTCCTAGATTATTTAATCTGTAGCGTGTTTGGAGACTTCAACACACAGGAAATCTAAGATTTGAAGGCAAATGCAAAGTTACTGCCCACCATGTGTCGTCCCTCCTCAGTGAACTAGCCTGTGGTTACATCAGTCTGTCAATTCATATCACCTCAGCTGCTTTGAGTGTTTGCTTTCTAGCACCAGATGGGCATGTTGGTTCAGCTGTATGCAGCCAATCCCAAAATAATATCTGGATGGATCCCCCTTCCTTCCCCTTTGACCAAAGATGACAGCTTCAAATCTAATTCTAAAATAAGAACAAGGAAACCGTTGTTTTTCAGCAGATGATAGAACATCACTGTTTGCAGATTATGAAGCAAGGCATATCACACAGTAGCAACAATACCAATAAATATGACATCAACATAGTACATTAATTTAATACAATTCAATACACACATTGAATATTTTTATTTTCCACCAGCGTCTACCTTTTTCCCACAACCCACCTGTGAGACAGGACTGAAGAGTCATTTTCTCCAATATACGGCAGCACTCGGCAGCTAGGGCAGCAAGCACATGGAAGCATTAGGCCAGAGAGCTCAGAGAAAGAGAAACATGGACAGGGTCGGGCTATAGGAGCTGAAAGGCGGAGAGAAGAGATTTGGAGCGTGATACAGTAATGGATTCAGATGTCTGAGTTCGACAGCCAGCCGGCTAGATAGCCAACACTGCTTGTTAGCCAAAGACAGAGGGTCGGGAGAGGGAGGAGAGGTAGAAGAGAATGGGTATAGGAATCCAGAGGAGGGGGAGAGAAGAGAAAGATGGATCAATGAAAAAAAGAAAGAGAATGAATTGAAAAACAAGTTGAGGTATGGTAGTGGAGGGAGAGAGGTTTTTGTTGAGACTGAGTGGGTGAACATTAGCCTTCACCATGGCGATGGCTTTTGAGCCTGCGAGTGTGACATACTGTGAAGGTGCACATATGCACTCACACATGAGTAAACCCTGAATGTCTTCCTCATAGAAACTATGTAAGATACAACAGTGTTTCAGACATACACATTCACACACGGCTAAACTACTTGTTATCAGCTAGTGTAATCACAGACTTGACATCTTTTCGGCATGTGAGAGCAGCTAAGCCCTTTGTGCATGCTGGCACTCACACACATACATGCACACTTACAGCACTCCCCCATCATGCCACGGTAATTGCTGACGAGCGGAGCGCTCACCGGCTGAGGAGATTTTGATCGGAGCAGAGCAGAAAGGGGGGCGTCTAGCACAAATCCTGTTGGTTCAAAGGACAAATGTGTAGGAGTGGAATAGCTCTCCCATCAGAGAGCAGTCGCAATGTAATGAGACAGCTGGACGAGACTTATTATCCAGAGGAAATGTAATGTTTCCCACATGCTTGTTCTCATATAGGGGAATAATAATTTCTGTTGGAACAAGCTAAATGAATAAATGTGAAATGTAAACAATCAAAGTGTGTGTCAAAGGTTTTTTAATTTAAGATTAACATTGATTTTAATTAAGATTTCTCATCCTCTAAGCAATTTGTTCATAAGTTGCATTTATCTCAGTCAAAAATGAATGCAGTGGACACTAATGTCACAGATCTTATGTCTGATCTTATGATACTGAATTTTATTTATTTTAGAATTAAACGCTTCGAAAATATGGTCTGTGTTTCACATGTGGAATTATATCTCGTTAACAACTGACGTATGTATTTGTAAGGAAAGCATGGTTTCAGAACAAATATGAAATACATAACAATTTGTTTTAAACACATTTTACCTTTGCCTTGTATTAGTGCATGTTGGTAGATTCAAAAATGTTAACTAATCAAGTTTTGTGTTTCTGCTTGTTGTATGCAATATTCTATTGTTTTATCTTACATAGTGTGCTGTTGGACACATAAACCTTCTTATATTTATCTTTGTTATATTTCCATTGAAAGTAATAAATTACTGAGGCAGTGTTCTCCAAAATATCTCTGGATGTTCCTGTTGGTGGGTTAAAATCATAGACTGTTTATAAAAAATATGGTTAAAATAGCCTCATCCCAGTCTGATCAAACTATTCCTGTCTATAGTCGGTAATATTTTTCAAATCCAGTAGTGTCATCACAATTCTAGGCTAAATGTGAAGAAATTGGAGTAAAAGTGAGAGTGAGCAAATGAAAACACAGAAAATGCTGTTTCTCTCTCACCACTACCCATTTCCTAGTCTCTTCAACCTCCAGGGCTGGAAATGAAGCTAAAATGCTAAAGGTGCTTTCAGACACGAAGCGACGTGAAGGGGGCGGTGCTGGCGACGCGAAGGAATCCGCGTGAGTTGAATATTTTCAACTCAAGCGAGAAAGTCGCATGACGCTGAGTCATGATAGCTTATCAGCGTTGAGATTGTCCGTACGTCACCGGCGGCTTCAGAGCGTTGCGTGGAGAGGGCCAGGAAGAGCGGGTGATTGAAATCTTCTGGCTAAACTTGGGGGAGAGGATAAGGGAGCAGTGCTACAGCATTTGGACAAATAAAAACCCGTAGTGCTTTTATTAAATTGACTTTTTACTTTAGTTTTTGGGATTACAACGTTGATTTATCTTCACTCGAGCTTCTCAGCAGCTAGTTTCCGTGCACATCTGGTTCCAGTGTTCTTAGCATCGTGTGGCACTAATTCATATTTATATAAAAACCGGACAAAACTGGACATTGCTGGGAGAAAAGAAAGCAAGGAGGTTGAACTACCTGGTGAGTTCAGAAAACATGTGTATGTAAATTTATTCGAGCTATCGTTGTACTTTACTGTGACCAAGTTAGCATAGCATAGCCCTGATCGATCCGAACTCCATTCAGAAAACAAACATTTTTGAAGTTGTTCTCCTGCTGTCTTGCTGACAAAGCATGAATTCATATGTTTAACAAATCTGCATCATATTGTAGTTATTTTGGCATCAGTTTGATCCATTTATTGCTATTTAATCAGCAAAATGTTTACTTAGGTTTATACAGCTGTAGTACTGACGTTGTGTTTGTTCGCGTTATCGCGTTATGTGTGAACACAGCAGTTGTCCAGTAATAAAACCCCTGCGAGGAAAGCGTTGCATGGATTAAATTTGCGTTTGGTCTGAATGCCGCATAAAGTGCGAAAACCTGCAGTTCTTAGAATGGCCACTTGAGAATGGCTCCAAAAGCGAGCCAATCCCTATTCACCCCCATGTTAAAATGCCAAACTTCACTGTTCACAGCCCGGTACTAAAAATGTTTTTGGTCTCTATAGCTAAATTTCCTGTTCACGACAACTGTACGTGCAGTGAATTTTTATAGAACTCACCCGTTTAAATCATATTAAAGTTATGCATAATTAAGATTGTGAACGCTTTGAGTAACAGGTGGCTAGCCGGAGCAACCAGTATTCATTAGGCCAACCTCAACTGCACCGACACGACACCTCTGCCCATTTTTTTGGAGTAGCCGGGAGTAGGCGACACAGGCACTGTTGAGAAGGCGACATCCGGAGCTTCACAATCACTTTTCAGAAATATATGGGTGACGTCATAGAGACTACGTTCATGTTTTACACAGTCTATGATCTCTCCTCCATCCTTCATTCTCTTCCCCACAAAACCTGTACCTCCTGACATCTCTCTTTCTGCGTCCTCTTCCTATCGCTTGGTCCTTTTTATCACTGTCTCTGTGACAGTCTGTGGTGGTAAAGCAGGCTGATTAAGTGTTAATTCATTTAACCTCCCCCGGCTGTGTGACGAGAACACACATTTAATGAGCAAACAGCTAGACTAACCAATTCCTGCCTCTGGTATTTCTACTATACTGTGTTCATGCTTATGTGGGTCCATGGAAGTGTGTACATCACCCACATGTGTTAGTATGATAATTCGTGCAGATGAATTTGATTGCATTTGGAGTTTACTGTATGTGTTAATAACTGATGCAGAAATCTGAAAAAGGCTCTGTTTCCCTGTTTGCTGTAGTGCCGGCAAAAACTTAACTAACAACTAACTGCCAGTGATGAGAATAAAAGCCTTACAGCCTTAAACAGAGGTACAAGATTACTCAAGTATTGTAACATTTTGTAGCTTACTTTGCAGGAAGTGACTGCTATGTTTTATCCCCGGGGCTTGCCATAACTGCACATGCCCTGATTCACTTGCTGCTGAGACTGTATAGTACAGTACTGCATATACATGCTGTCTGTACAGTGAATTGGTAACCATGCACCAAAATACCTTAGATATCTTAGCATGCCCCCGCTTCAGTAACAGTTCGTTTTGTTTATAGACTGAATTTTCTTAACAAATTGTTACAGTTCAGATAATCCCCCCCCCCCTTTTTGAATTCTACTTCTTGACTTTGAAACACCTGCTATTTTAAGTCAAAGTGTAACCACTGAAAATCAATTTCTCCATTTCTATCCACAATTTGGTTTAGAAGTTGGTTATGAGGAACAATGAACAAAGAATCGTAGATATGAAATTTGGTTGATACAAATTTGGTGATGAGATATTATTATATGAATGTTGAAGGTATAAGGAACAGCTTTGTGATTTTCAGTTACTCAGTCATAAAGGAAGTTCTTAAGGGACAGCATTTCCCTATATTTACGTAGTCAGTGGAAAAAAGTATTGTTTATGCCACAAGAGAAAAATGTATTACAGCAACATACTACAGATTATTGAATGCCATTTTGTGTGTGTGTGTGTGTGTGTGTGTGTATTTTCAATATGCCTTTTGAGGGCAAATCCACACACGTTTTAACTAAGCATCAGCATCGACCAAACGAGCTGGGGTGAAAGCACTCAGCTGTGCCAATGGCATTTATTACTGGCACACATGATGAATGTCCAGAGCGTATTTATTCCCATAGAGATGTAACAGGAAGAAAGCTGTCGGTGAATTAGCTTGTGTTTTGTCCTCTCTGTCTGTATTTCTGTCTTTCCCTCTTTCTCCCTAATTAAAAAGCCAGATCAGGAGGTTGACTGCACAAAATGTCTGTCTGCCAGTGACATTCTCCAGCCTAATCCTTCTTTCCTCATCTCTCTCTCTCCCTCTCTCTCTCTCTCCTGAGTAAAGTAGTAAACCACACCAAAGTCTTTTCTCCCCAAACACATAGATTTATTCAAATGTATCATTTGCATAATTCAGTATTTACATAATTGATTTCCAAGGAAGCGTACTTCGCCATGTGAGGTGGTGTTAGAGACCAGAAGGTCTCATCCTGTCACATCGTGTCAGTTTTTCCGTTTCACTCCCACACACACACACACACACACACACACACACACACACACTCAACTTTAGCTCCTATTCGTTGTCATGAAATAACGCAGTTTCTCTAAAAGTAATTTGTTGACAGATTTGATAGATTTTAGATTGTGTTTGTTCCAAACGGCCTCACTGGAAGGTAGAGAGGAAAAGCCGGCCATTGTAGAGAGCAACATTGGTTAGACATGAGGATAACATTTTTAGACAGTCTCCTGGAAGGCATTCGTAGTGTTGCACTTGGTTGTTCACATGAAAAGTGACAGAAATAGTTGTTTCAAGAATGGGGGGAAAAAAAGAGAGCTTTAGAGGGAGGTTCCAACCCTGGCTCCTTTGTCACCTCTGCACAGCTGACCAATCACAGCAGAATCTGGTTGCGAATGTCGGATTGTTGGTTTCAGAAAGTTACAGAAATGATCGGAGCTATTTGACCATCCTACTAGCACTTCTGAAGAATGGCGGCTGCTTTGAGACCAGTGGTTGTCAAACTTTTTCTGACGCATCCCCCTTTAGAAGCTGAAAAAAATTCACTCTAAATTCACACTAAATTTACAACCTTTATCTTGGTAAAAATCTAGGGAATAATGAACCTTTGTCTATTTGGGTTACTTTGCCTAGCTTTTTGCTAGCTCAGTTGATCCAGACTGAGGCTGCTGACTGCTGGTCACCAGGGAGCTCAGAGCCGCAAAACAATGAGTGGATGTACCTGAAATGCCATTGTCTGCTATGGCCCATGGACTGAACCTAACTGCTTGGGTGTGTATTTTGTCTGCATCTGTATAACAACAAGCCCCTTCACCTCACTTTTAAAGTCTATCATCTATGGAAATGGGACCTCCACACTCCTGTGAGCACTCCGTGGGGGTCCACACACACACAGTCACAGTCACTCTCAGTTTAGGCTCTGCCACCGAAGAGCAGGGAGGTTAAACAGATGGCATCGGCTGTATCCGTTACACACATCACCCAACACACACACACACGCATTCTGCAGCAACTGGGTTTGTGAGTTCACCTCATTTAACTGAATGGTGTTTTTATGAGGCATGGCAACATTAGAGCCACCCACTGCTCTAATCTATCCCTTTCTGTTCTGTGTCTAAAGCTGGACGGGGAGCACTTGGTTTGAGTGGGCAAGGCTAGACGCACCCAAATACGGTGTCCTGTGTGTGTTATATACTTAAACAGAACGTTATTTGATTTGGTGATACAAGCGCTGTAATATAAAGTAGTCTAGCGTAATGCTGTCAGGCTGTATAATATTTTATAGCTGCATCACAGGTCTATGATTTATCATAACAAAAAAAACACACAGTAAGCTCAGCTGCTAGTTTTCGGTCTTACTAAGGGCAGTTGCAACATAAACATTAAACTCACATCTGTATAACATAATTGCCTTTTAAATATTAATGTGGAAGCTAACACTATAATATAATAAATAAACACATTTAAAAATTATTGATTTCAACATTTGGGTGTCATGGATTTTTTTGCAAACGTAATGCTTGAAGATGTGCTTAACGGCGATTTGAAAACAAAATTCATATTTTGTTAGGCTTTATGCAAATGCAGAGTCTGGAATACAAGCGCCAACTATCTTGAGACTTGTTTGCTTTATATCCTTATACAAGGTAATAGCTTAGTGATTTATTTTTCATTTGTAGCTTTTCAGCTAAGTGGTCAGTGCATGAATTAGTTAAGCAACCAGCACTGGCTATATTGGCTACTCATCTAAAAGCTGTGTGTTTAGTGTTGGAACACCCAGATAAGTCAGGAAATGGTGAATAAAACCATCTTCTTTTCTCTTCTCTTCTTAGGATATATATAATCCAACATGTGTCAGTTAGTACCTAACCAGTCATATGTTTTACAAATACTGCTTTCTCAGCGAGAATCAAAGATCTTCTTTCACTTTAAGGCATTGAAGAGAAACAAGACAGATGGGTGGACCGGGCGGGGGGTGTTAATGGAAGGCTGACATGCAGTGAGGATCGTATGCCAGACCCAGAACATCTTGAGTATGGGAAAAGTTTTAGCTACCATTGCCACCAGGATGACCAATGTAAAGATTAATGAGTACAATTTCATATATTGTTTCATTACCCTGGCAAACTAATAAGTTACTTGGTCACAGAATGCATGTTGGGACACGTTGGATGCATTATGAGACTTGTTAGAGGCCAAAATGGTCTCTTGCAACATCTGGCAAATTAGGTTTTATAAAAAGTAGTCATCAGCCTAACATGTGCAACTTGTACATAATGGTGTTGATTACTCTGTAACTGTACTAACATTGTTCCCTCCTTGTTCTCTTGTTCACTTATTTCTTCGTCAGTTATCTCTTTCTCTCTGCTGCATGTTCTCTCATTATCCGTCTTATTCCTGGCTGTTTCTTTATTCATCTTTACTTCACCTTCCTTTTTATTTTCCTTTTCATACCTCTCTTTTATCCTTCGCCTCTTTGCTCTATCACCATCTCTTCCAAACCTGTGCCTTCCTTCTACCCTCTACCGTCTCACTAACCCCTTTTCGTTGTCTCTCTCCTAGCCAGCAGATTTCGATGCCTGGGTAAGCAACACTACCATTGCTGCCGCCTCCTTTTTTTTTTTTACTCAGTTTTTCTTGCTCATTCTTTCTACCTCGTCTTTTCTCTCTCTCTTTCACTCTCTCTCTCTTCTCTATTCAAATGTCATGTTTTCATTGTGCATTAAAGCGAGGCTGTGAGTGCGCTGCCGCCACCATTCCACACAACAACACTTTGGGAGGTATTCAGCTAGAAAATTACACATCATCTGTGCTGCTTGCAGAGGTGATTTTACACACATATGCATGCACACACACACACACACACACACACACACACACACACACACACACACACACACACACAGCCCTTAAGCATCAAACAGCCACTGTAGAAAGGAAAAGTGCAGTGAGCACAGTATAGGGATTTGCACATGTGGTCTTTTGGGATGCATGTGCGTGTTAACTTAGGATAAGATTAGGATGGATTACAATAAATGTAATGTCAATCTGTTTGTTAGTGTGTGTGGATGTGTGTGTGTGTGTGTGTGTGTCAGTAAAGAGCACAGAAGATCAGCAGATCATACAGGGAAGACGCTGTTGCTCCATCTGATCTATATCACACTCACTAATGCAAAACCTGGTACAGCAATCAGTCCCCATTACACCATGCCATAACACTGTATGTGTGTGTGGGCCTGGGTGTATGTTTGTAACAACACACTTTCTTTTTGTAATGCTGCATAAATCCATGCCCCATTGCTGCCTCACTCCCTGCCAGCTTCATTGTGTTCATGCACCATATCATGTTCATACTGCTGTAGCACAGCTTCACTCATTGTACTTATGATTAGAAACAATATGTGTTTGTGAGTGTCCTGGCGCTGATTGATAATCATTTTAATATGCAATCAATCAATCAATCACACTTTATTTATATAGCACCTTTGAAACAAATCAAATGCAATACAAGCACAAGATTGAAAAAACGCAGGAAATTAAAAATGGATTCAGAGACTAATGCACACCAAAACAACCAAGAAAAATAAAAGTTGAATTAGACAACAATAAAAGATACTAAAAGTTAAGATAATAAAAGATAAATAATAAAAGATAATACAAGCAATAAAAATCCCAATACAAATAAACTAAAAAAACTAATTCATTATGGTAAAACAGTAAAACGGTGATGGAACAAAATAGAATAAAATAAACAGTAATGATGATAGTAAATAAAATTTAAACCATAACATTATCAAACACTACATAAAAGACAGACAAAATAGATAGGTTTTAGGTTTACATTTAAAATAATCAATATTTTCAGCCCCTCTCTGATCCTCTGGAAGGCTTTTATAGTGGCTTGGAGGGTAATGGCTGAAAGCAGCATCACGAAATGTTTTTTTTCTGCTTTGTGGTACAGCTAAAAAAACAAGAACCGGAGGATCTAAGGGGCCATCCTAGTACATAAACCAAAAGCATTAGGTAGTCTGGTGCAAGGCCATTATAAACTAATAAAAGTTTAAACATTTTAAATTCAGGTAACTAGTGTAATTACTTTAAAGCAGGCATAATGTGTGCTCTCCTTTTGGTCTTAGTCAGCACTGGTGCAGCAGAATTTTGAATTAATCGTAGCTGACAAATTAGTCTAGCTTGCTAGTTATAAAAGTGTGCATCTCTCTCTCTGCGTTGCTCACAGAGAGAAATGGCCTTACTTTCGATATGTTCTTCAAATGATAAAATGCTATTTTTGTGACACCCTGCACATGAGCCTAGATAAAAAAAAATTCAGAATAAATCACTCCTAGATTGTTTGCTTCCCGGCTTGGGTTGGATACTAGTGTATTTTGTTTGGAGGTTTAGCTGCGGAAAGACTTGCCATTCGTCCTGCTACTGCCCGGGGGTAGCATGTACAAATCAAAAAGAAACTGTCCTAATAATCATCCTTGTGGGACCCCACAGGTAAACCAATAATGTTTGGAGGAGTGGTCATCTATAGATACATAAGATTTTCTTCTGCAAAGATATGAGGTATACCAGTTAAAAACATTTCCAGAAAGGCCAACATGCTTGGTTAATCTATCTAAAAGGATCTGGTGGTCTACAGTATCAAAGACAGCATTTAGGTCAGTTAGTACCAGAACTGAAGACTTGTTATTGTCATGATTTGTCCTGTTATCATCCAGTACTTTGCAGGTCTATCTGTGTGCTGTGATGTGTCCTAAAACAGGACTGAATATACAAAATGGTACTGATCTTATTAAAAACTAGATTTTCTATTTTGCTAAGATATGGGAGATTTGAAATCGGTCTAAAAGGCAAATATATGTAAACCTCTTCAGATCAAGTGTGTGCACGTTGAAGAGTCTGTGAAGGTTCTCAGCCGTCCAAGGAAGGTTAAAATTAAGGGCAACTGGACTAGGTTGAAGATACTCCAAACTGAAGAAGCCCGTTTCGCCTTTCATCCGAGAGGCTTCTTTAGTTCAGAAGAAGCGTCTTCAACTATCTTCAACATAGTCCAGTTGCCCTTGATTTAACCCTCCTTGAACATGCTGAAGAGATTTCAACCATCTTGTGTACTCTATGTGCACGCTGCTTATCCTTTTATGCATTTTAGACAAATGTGATTCAGATTTACAGCTGCTGAGGGCCTTCTTTGATCCGCTGCATACTTTCCACAGCATGACGAAACTTCTGCCAGATGCGTGTAAACACCAAGATCCTAAACCAGTCCACAGGGTTTTCATTGTATCAGTTTAATTCAGCTCACTGCCATTCAGTTCAGTTTGAATACAGTATATGGTATGTTTTCTGAAAATAGATTTACTGCACTAATTTATTTTTTGCAAAATACATCACTCTGTGACTGTTCATGCAAAATGGATACGTGCACACTGCATTTATGTTCCAAGAGGAAATCTTCATTGCAATATTGCGATTGAGACATCTAAATTAAGATTTATAGTTGGATTAGTAAAGCACAGCGAGTGTAAACATTGAGCTGATGGCATGGTAAAGGATCACGGCACAGTGCTTTGCTTGTCAGTCACCTACACCGATGTCTTGACAGTGCACATCTCCTTTGACTATCCCTCTCTCTTCTTTCTGCAGCTCTGCAATAGCTCGTCCATAGTCTTTTTCTGTCTCTGTTATTTTAATTAATATTTATCGTAAAATAATCCCTTTTCATTCCACTTTATGAAATTGCATAATGACACTGACACACTGTGAAGCCTCATGCTGTTAAAACAATTTGGTCCATCACGAAACTCATCTTTAAACATCTTGTAGTGAATCTTTCCTCAAAAGTGAATCTTTAATTTAAAATCCCTAGTGCACGTATCTTTCTGACTTCCAGCTGAACTGGCAACTTGTTATTACAGTTTCACATATCTTTGACGTCTGCCTCCTGTCTTCCTCTGCTTGCATGCTGCTATGGCCATGGCCCAAACTATGGGTCTTCCTACAGCCAATCTGCCATCTTGCTGTCTGTCAAAGCTTGGCTCAGCAGGCATATTAAAGCGCTTCACCTCATCCTAACGCCAGCATCGCCATGTAAGCTCCAGTCGCCGCTGTAAAAGTCACATGCTTCCTGGGTAGTTTTGTAAGTCTTGTTACATTACATTGACCCGCTATTAAATAGCTATTCTTTTGTGTTTTACTAGGTTTAGATGTGATGTACTATTCAAAATATTATAGATCTCCATGAAACATCATAGATTTTTGATGTATCCATGGAGTAGTGGATGTATGAGGTGAAAAGTTACAAAAATAATGCTTTGAAAAACACGAACCTGCAATTTGATGCTCTGTCCACGCACAGACTTGGGGAGGGTATAATCATTTTTACTATGGTCGCCTAAAATGTCAGTGCCGTTAACCCGTTGTTAGCAGAAGCTGTTTTATGTTTTGTTTGCTCACTGCAGCAGAAAAGATGTGTCTAATCTTCCTCGTAGCTTAGTGTGCATTTTGCTTGCATATGCTAAAAATACGGTATGTGTCTGTACTGTACATATGTGGTAGTGCTTGAGCTGACACAGTAGCTCAATTGCGTGCTTATTTCATGATTACACAGTAATAGATCGTAGATAGTTCCAGTAACTGCTATGGCAAAAGGGTCATGTAAAATGTAGCATGCAGTAAAGTATAGTAATTTGATTTGTGATTGATTTTATTTTAATTAACGTTTTTGTGTGAGTGGTGGTTGATTTTTACTACAGTTTGAAGTCGAGTTGATTGATACTTTGAATAATATTTTTATCATAGGTGAGATGAGTATTCATCGTCTTTGAGGTTCTATTTTTCTATTTATCAGAAACCACAATAGTTGTTTCTTCTCTCCTCATCAGTCACCTCTGGCTGGTGTCCCATGTGTGCTCATCAGCAAATGTGTTGTTTTAGCCAATTACCTTTAGCATCATTTTGCCCACTTAGTGACTATGTCAATTAAAGAATTGCCAAATTAAAAATTTTAATTAGTGCCTGGATTGATTTCCTTCTCCTCTTTATTTACCTGGCAGTCAGAATTTAATATTTACGCAAGCCTACCCAGGTCAAATCAGTGTAGTAAATTGTTATGTATCAATATAAAGAACTTCTCCAACAGCTATTCTTCATATTCTGCCATTTTATTGTCTTCTTTTCTTCTTCTACTCTCTCTTCCTCTTTCACAGGCCAAACAACTGGAGAGGAAGGAGAAGGAACTGGCCAGCATCTCCAGCTTCTATAAAGAGCAACTAGAAATACTAGAGAAAAGGGTAAGGGCCATTTCTTCATCTTATAAGCATGTATAACATTAAAAGGAAATATCCGGAATCCATCTGAAAGGCTTTTTCTATAAACAGGTTTCCCTAAATGTGTCCATTAGTTGCATTACATTAATTGCCTTCCAACATGTTTGATCAAAATAATTTTTGTTATATTGATGGTCCCCAAACGTTGAGACCATGCTGTGTGAAATGATAGAAGTGCAGACATTACCTTATGTAAAGCAATGAGACTGTGCATCTTCTTCCATAATTTCTTTGGAGTTATTTTGTGGGGGTTTAGAAAGCGAGATACTAGCACTTTAAAATTTTGACATGTATAACAGGAGACCTCACTAACGAGATAAAAGCATCCTGCAGGCTTTCACTGAAAAGAAGTCTTAACACATCAGGAATATCAAAACAAGTCTTAAAGTGACGTATTACTCACTCTCCTTGGAGAGTAAAATCTTGTTGAGACACAAGACACTCTTCCCTATCTTTGAAATGTCAAGCCCACATACCAATGTCAAAATGTAAATGTAAATGAATTGAAAGTTTCACCAGGCAGATAAGAGTCACGACGCACTGTTGATGGACCAGCACTCAAGAGAGGTTTCGTAGCGCTGTCTCTCTCAGAGAGCTTTCGGATGTCTAATCAAATGTTCTGTGCTTTTCTCATCACTATGTCCTTTTGCCAGCAACCCCGTGGTCTTTTCAAAAAATAGAAAAAATAAAAGCCGTTTGTTGGGTGCTTTTAAGAAATTATGACTGGTGTTCCCTCCACCTGAGCACTAATGCGTTGTTGATATTTTGCACCCTGTAAAAGGCACAAGCACAGTGGTAAATGTTTCTTGCTTACAGAGTAAACTTGGGCAGATTTATTTAAAGACTGTAAGGAGCATGGTTGACGATTGTATGATTTTTGGGCAGGGGAAAAACTGCTTTGTGCTCTTAGGGATGGATAGAGGCTAGAAAGAACAAGAGTAGAAAGAGGAGGAAGGACAAGAGTAAAATTACACAGTGCAAGGGAAGTAAAGAAAGCACAGAAAACTATCAGAACACAGATGACAAGCACACTGAAAAACGATCAACAAAGAATGTAGGTTAAGTAAAAAAAGGTACAGGTAGACACACATACACACTCCCCTCTCACAGCACACCCACAACTCTCCCTCCAGTATTCAGTTGACACTCTTTGGGACTTGACTCCCCCTTCGCCCCTCTCCCCGTCTCTCCCTCCGTCCGGCAGGGCCCATCAGGCAGACGGGGGACCTTATCTAGTTGCTGGCACTCACCTCCTTTAGGCCTCTGAGAAAACCTTTTACATAGCCAAGTTAAATAGAAGGGCCCCTGCACACCGTGCGGCAAGCAGCACACGCTGCAATGCTTGACGGAAGAGACTGATTGGCAGAAGAGTGGAGGATGCTCTATCTTTCTCTGCTCGCCGCAGCAGTTGCTTTTTCTATCGCTTTTTTCCACCCCTCACTTGCTTACAGCTGACCTGCATGCGGATGAGGGAGTGAGAAAGGGGGGGACTGAGAGCGAGAGATAAAGAGGCTATATGGACTGTGCATTAAACAGACAGTCTATCCTGAGCTGGCGCCCTGAGCCGGCGTCCTTCTCTTCCTTCATTTTCCAATCTAGCCCTCCATTCATCCAGGCCTCCTTTCATGCCCCTTTTTCCTTTGCTATGCCTATTTTTCTTCCTTTCACTCTCTCATACCTGTGGCCAAATACAAGTTGGGCTGAAATAAATGGCCTCTTAAAATTGGAATTGTGGCTGACACAGGTCATATACATAAATACCCAAACACAATTTACTTACTTTTTACATAAATTATGATCCAAGCATGTGAAGGCAGCTTTACATTGCTCTGTCAGGGCCATCACTATTGTGTTAGAACCTGTTAATGCAAAGCAGAGATTTAAAGGGGATGAATAACATTGTCATATCATACCAAGAATGAATATCAGTCTGTGCTTTTTATTCTTCAGATGATCTCAGAGGGCGAAGCGTTTGCAGTTCTTTGTTTTTTTGTACAAAAAACACACACGCACAAACACACACTCATGCATTTGTGCTGTTTGCATGTGTTGATGATCTGAGGCAGAGATTTAAGCCAAAGGTAAGAGCAGCCAGATTAGAAGACGAATCCACTTGTAATTGGTGTGTGATCTTCTTCTGAATCAACATTTTACTCTGGCTTAGCAGCAGCCCCACAGCTAATAACTGTGTGTGTGTGTGTGTGTGTGTGTGTGTGTGTGTGTGGTTGATTACCTGTATGAAAACACATACAAACACACTCTGGTGCCCAGTTTGCCTAAGGGATGAATGACAATAACAGTCTATTGTGTTTGTTTAAAGGCTGTGGATGCTGTTTGAGTCCACTACTGCCTACTGACGATGAAAACAGTCGTGTGTGTGCGTGTGTGTGTGTGTGTGTATGTTTATTGTGACAGGTTGGTGTGTATGCTGTCGCTTCAGAAGTAATTGTGATAGAGTGGCCAATCGACTGTACAGCTTTGCATTCCCCCTCTTCCACACACAAATACAGGTTCACACACGGAAAGACATCCCAAGAGTGAAACACCCTCCAAACATGCCAGTACATCCTCTCCTCTTCTCCCAATCCTCCTCACTCTCTCTCTCTCTCTCTCTCTCTCGTTTATTTGTCGATGCCTCCCTAATCTCTTCCCAATGTACAGGTGGAGTATATCTGTCTCCCTGTGGCAACATACCCTGTGACTCTGTAAACAAGTCTCAGTTTAAAATTCACCTCTTTTAATCCCCCCCCCCCCCGACTTGGTGACTGCTGTCTCAGAGAAAAAAAAGCCAAAATTAATCCGCCTTCGTCCAAGCGTGGAGCGTGAAACAACCCCTCCCTCAAAATCCTGACATCAGCCCATCTCAATCCACAGCTGCTGGAGGGTGTTCAGACGCGTGTGCATGCAAGGATCATCTGAACACCAGCATTCACGTACAAACACCGATTTAGTCACACACCTGCATGTATGCAAGCTTACACACACACAAACACACGCAGCACACATGCACCGACACTAATCCCTTTCACGAGTCTTTCCAACACCCCCAAAACCTTGCTTTCCCTCATTGAGGGTTATCACCCCCCCCCCCCCCCCCCCCCCCCCC
>NC_060167.1:26853193-26878100 GCF_021292245.1 Micropterus dolomieu
AAGGGTTCTGCCACCAAATATTAAATGTTATTTACTTTAAGATGATTTGTTCCATTACTTTTGCTCACCTAAGAATGCTGTGGTCTAATACAAACGGTGATATGTCCTAAGTTGTTTAACACATTCAGATGTGAATACCAGGAAATAAAAGCTGAAATTCTGAACTCTTGTCTCATACTCAAACCCAAATGTCTTCAGTGAACAACAAAAATAAAAGAATATGCCTTACTGTTCAGTACTTTCTGGAGGGGACTGTATTTTCTTTCCCTCAACAAATTAATTATGAAGAGACTGTTTCACATGATCACAATGAAGATTGTGCTGCAGTGTGTGTGCTCCCACGATTGATCCACATCCATCAACCATTGGACGTGGGGCGGCTGTGGCTGTTAATCGGAAGGTCAGCGGTTCAATCCCTGGCTCCCCCTGGTTGTATGTCAAAGTGTCCTTGGGCAAGATACTGAACCCCGAATTGCCCCTGGCGGCTGTTCCGCCAGTGTATGAGTGAGTGTTAGTTTCCGTTTGAGCACTTAGGCTCAGTGTATGAATGTGTGTGACTGGTGAATGCAGATGTAGTGTAAAAGCGATTTGAGTGGTCGAAAAGACTAGAAAGGCGCTATACAAGTACGGAACATTTACGTTTATTTTCATTTCCCCATTATCCCTTGACAGAGGAAATTCAGAGGTGTGTCAAGCAAGCCACAGACTATTTTGAATAAATGTTTCAAAACATTAGCTATGTTTTGTAAGCAAAACCACTAAAGAAGAAGTGAGTAACTGTTGCTGTTTGGTTTTTTTCTGCTTTGAAGTACCATAATCAGGCGAGCCAGATATTATTGCTGACAGGCCAGTTTTGCCGATGGGCCATAATCACAGAGAGAAATAACATGTTTCCTTTGTCAATGCTGTAAATTATGTAGTTGGATTGTAATTTCATGTAACGTTATTCACCAACACTGTGTTTTGGCTTTGCAACGTTTGTTAATTGAATAAAGTTTACTCTGCCTTTGCAAACTTTAGCTATTATGTGGTTTATAATAGACTGTGCTGAATAAACAGTGACAATGTTACGCACTCTTGGCTTACCATGTTATCTGTCAGAGGCCAAGATCTAGTGGAAGATACTTGATTGGTATGTTAATTCAGATACGCTAACCCTCCCAAGATGTAACAACATTTAAAAATACAGTGCAGTAAAATATTGTATTACAGGAGAATGAAACATGTATCACTTTATTTCTTGATGTAGCTGTAGTTTGATGAACAAGTAACACTAAAATTCGCTAAAACATATGGTTGGTTGCAATTCACAACCTCAGGTCTAGATGCCACTAAAACTTACACACTGAACATTTAAACTCGCCTGCCTACGGTCTCTTCTGTCTTTCAGTGGAGCCAGGATCAGCATATATCCAGATCTCTGAGATCTGCTCAGCTAAGCACATAAGATCAAGTGTAACAGACACATGAGGGTGGACGGGGCTGTTCAGTCATCCAGGTCATAGTTATCCAATGCAGGTTGAGGTCAAGGGCAACTGGACTTATTGAAGATACAAGAACACATTTTGTCCCTCATCCAAGAGACTTCTTCAGTTCTGACTGACTGGTAGGGAAACTCAGCTATTTAACCACTGTGGGGTCGTTAGCTAGGATCGTCGATACCGCTGGTTTGTTAGTACTCCTGGCTGTCGTCGTCATGGTCGTAAGAACCACCCGAGGCCAAGTCTGAACGGCCATCGTTGGCATCTTCACCTGAGGCCAAGAGGAAATGCTTGTTCAGTTTCCTGGGAAGTGATGAAAAGACAGCATTGTAAGTGGAGGATAAGTGGTGGCGTAGACCCCCTCCCCTGTTCAACGACGGCTTCTCAATCCAGGTATAAATGGCTTCCTTGACACCTCTCAAAAACCATCCATCGTCTTTGTCTAAAATGTGCACCTGGTGATCCTCAAACGAGTGTCCTTTATCCTTCAGATGTAAGTAGACTGCAGAGTCTTGACCTGAAGAGTTGGCCCTTCAGTATTGAGCCATGCGTTTGTGTAGTGGTTGTTTAGTTTCCCCTTCGTTGGATAACTATGACCTGGTTGACTGAGAACCTTCACAGACATCTTGCTAATCATTTTGGGATGAACACCCTCAGATTGGTACGGGAGTCTGAAAGAATAGCCAGGAAAATTGTAGAACAGAAACCACCTAAGATTTAACCTGAGATGCCGACAACACAAAATCATACCCAACAGCCTATACTTATGGTGCTTTCAGACCAAAAGCGAAGCGAGCGTTCGGGGCGGTGAGTTTACATACAAGGTCAACGCAAAGACACGCAAAGACGCGCAGAGCCGCGATTTTCTGTCGGGCAGCGCAAAGTGACGCGATGGGGGCGGGGCCGCGTGAGCTGAATATTTTCAACACAAAAAGTCGCATAACGCTGAGTTGCGATAGCCTAACAGTGTTGAGATTGTCCGTACGTCACCGAGGCTTCAGAGCGTTGTGTGGAGAGGGCTAGGCAGAGTGGGGGATTGAAAATATGCTGGCCGGCTGAGAGCTGCTAAACTTGGGGGACAGGAGCAGGCAGCAGAGCTGCAACCTTTGGACAAATAAACCCGTAGTCGGTCGGATTCTGCTCTGACAACTACACCGTTTACTCGCGGGAGGAGTTAACTGCTTTTATTAAATTATATTTTTACATGAGTTTTTGGGATTAGAATGTTGATTTATCTTCACTGGAGCTTCTCAGCAGCTAGCTTCCGTGCACATCCGGTTCCAGTGTTGATGTTAGCGTCTTAAGCTCTGTCGGACTCAGCACAGCTCAGGCTTAAGGTATTGGCAGCCCTTTGTATTGCGAAGGCACTCCCTTCCAACCTCACCATCCAAGAAAGGAGAGTTGTGACATCACTAAGCCAGGATCAAAACCATCTTTTACCTGCGGACAAAGGAAGATGCATGGTAGTCCTTAACACAGTGGACTACCAGAACAAAGTCAACACACTACTAATGGACAGTAACATAGGAGCCCCACTCAGGCTGAATATCAGCAGCATCAACTCGGTCACCTACAACATTGCCAAACACATTTCTACCATTTTAGCCCCTTTGGTTGGTAACACGCCTCAGCACATCCAAAACTCCATTGACTTTGTAAACAAAGTTGAAGGACTGAAACTGGATCCAGATGAAACCATGGTATCCTCTTTGTTCACCTGCACCCCCACCATAGAAGCAATAGAAACTGTAAGGAAACGGATAACACAAGACAACACCCTGGACAACAGAACTAGCCTCAGCCCTGACCAGATCTGTAAATTACTCGACCTCTGTCTATACAACACCTATTTCCAGTACAACGGAGGATTCTACAGACAGAAGCATAGCTCATTAGTGTCACCCATTGTAGCAAACATCTACATGGAAGAAGTGGAGGGAAAAGCCCTCAACTCCTTCAGAGGAACAGCACCGAGCCACCAGTGTTGTAATTATATTACTTTTCCTAGTAACTAGTAGTGTAACTAATTTTCTAAAACAGTAATGGGATTACAGTTAGTAATGCAAGTAACGCTGCGTTACTCGTTACTAAACGCACCATCTTTACGACGTAAATCCACGACTTTGTGGCAGCTCAGCGGCACCGGACCTTCTTTTGTTCATGTGTGCTGTGCAAAAAACTAATGGAAGAAAGGAGAAGGAGGGAGAGAGGCGTTCTGTCCACAGCTGTAAGTATCACCATTATTGTGTCACAGTCTAAGATGCAAAGAACATTGTCATCTATTGTAAACTCTGTGCGACCAGCAAAAAGCTTTCAACCACCAACATTTCTACATCTAATTTATTGAAGCATCTGCTGAAGCAGCACAGCACTGAGAAACTTAGAGAAAGCAACTCCGGCAGCTACTGCCAGTGAGGCTTGGACTCGTCGAGAGAGAGCGGCGTTAACGTAACGTTTTGTAAAAATACTGTATACTGCTCTAAATAGGCTACGCATAGGCTACAGAAAAACTGTGGTGGTGAGGAGCTGTATTGAGGAGCACATATTCGTGTGGCACCTCCTCGCTCGCTCGCTCCCTCTTTCTCTCTCTCTCTCGTGAACACCGCTGCACAGACAGACTGCATACCTAAACACAAGAAAAGCAATCTAGTGTATGTGATCCAATGCACAGAACTGTACATTGGGGAAACTAAACAACCACTACACAAACGCGTGGCTCAACACAGAAGGGCTAACTCCTCAGGTCAAGACTCTGCAGTTTATTTACATATACCCGAGTTGAGAAACCGGGTGTAAGCAAATTTGATATGGATAATACAAGTCTCGCCCTGAACACATCCATATCCCAACAATCACTCAAACAGGGTTTCTGCACCTAGTAACCTAGTAAAATTTAAGACCTTTTTAAGACCACTATGAATGAAATTTAACACCTATTTCACAACGTACAGAGGAAATGCAGTCACAAAATTACTTGCAGAGTAAATAAATGTATTCAAATTAGGGTTGAGTGGTGTCTACAAAATTGGCATTGGATGTCAACAATGTAACACCGGGATGGACGATGACATTGATAATCTAGGTAATTAACAAGCTGGCATGCGGTTCACCTGCTGCCATGTACAAGGATCACGGGTGGAAATATCCAGAAAAAAAATATTAAATTTCAATTAGCGCCAAATCACAACAACAGTTATAAAATTCTAATTCAAATTAGCTTTATTGGCATGAATGAATTATTTCAGAGTGCTTTTCATAAAAGAGCAGGTCTAGACCATACTCTGTGATGATATTTACAGAAACCCAACAGTTCCCACCAAGAGGTGATGAGTTCTGTGTCTTTTCTACAACCTTATAAAACATAACCTACTGCTGATGGAGACACTCAGGGAAGCAGACAGGGAGAGAGGGGCGGGGAATGGTGTGTTTGCAGTGAGAGAGTAGAGTTAAAGGTGTGTGAGTGAATGCAGGAAGAAGAGAAGCCGAGGCAGGTGCAAAGCAGGTCCATTTACAAATAATTTCAGATCGACAAGACTCTAAGGACACTATTCTATAGAGCTTTCATTGACTCTGTCATTTAATTTTCCATCATCTGCTGGTATGGTAACCTTGGTATCAAAGATAAAAATACCCTGGCTAGGATTACTAACGCAGCCAGCAAGATAGTGGGAGTTCAGTTTAGCAGTCTGAACCATATATTCATTAAGCGTGTGCTTATAAAAGCAACAGCTATTCGCTCAGATAGTGCCCATCCTCTTTTACTCTGAGTATACTCTACTACCATCTAAATGTGGTGCGTTTACATACAAAGTCTCAGCAGCTAGCTTCCGTGCACATCCAGTTCCAGCGTTTATGTTAGCGTCGTTTGGCACTCAGAGCTCTGTTGTTGCTGTTCATGTTTATATAAAAACCGGACAAAACTGGAAATTGCTGGGAGAAAAGAAAGTGAGGAGGTTGAACTACTTGGTGAGTTCAGAAAACGTGTCTGTAAGATTTTTCCAGTTAACGTTGTACTTTACTGTGAACAAGTTAGCATAGCATAGCCCTGATCGATCCAAACTCCATTCAGAAAACAAACATTTTAGAAGTTGTCTTTGTGTCACATGTTTAACAAATCTGCATCATATTGTAGTTATTTCAGCATCAGATTGATCCATTTATTGCTATTTAATCATAGCACGTTTACTTTGGGTTCATACAGCTGTAGTAATGGCGAGTTGTATTTATTCGCGTTATCGCGTTGTGTGTGAACACTCGGCAGTGTTCACACACAACTGTTCAGCGATAAAACCCCCTGCAAGGAGAGCGTTTATTAAATTCGCGTTTGGTCTAAATGCTGCATCAGGCCTACAGATAGGACTGTTTATGTTTGCCTTTTGTGTTTTAATCACTGCTTTCTGTATAATTACAAGCATTTCATTTGTACATTAAAATCCAAACGAATCCTCTCTTCATTAGCTTAAAAGGACTAGTTTGCTTTAACGTTAGTAACCTCAGCTCCTCCATGGTCACCACCGTCCTTTCTTTATAACTGAATTTAAATCTCCCTCACATTCGCTCGTCCTTTGAGGAGAATGAGGAGAGGGAGACAGCCATTTGTTGAGTGTTAACTGTGCTGAAAATCATGAACGATCGTGTGAAATTTTAGAGGCGGCAGTCATTCATTAAGCAGTGACAGTAGGCTTCAAATACATTGCTAGTGACTGGTTTTAACCAAGCCGTAAGCTCTGCTTCTTTCAGGGAAGAGTCGCCTAGGTTGCACTTTGGCACAGCTGAAGAATAAGAAGTTTTATATCTGTGGTACAATCCGAAAGAGACTCGTGGCAGTAACATGACAGCTGCATGTTGGTCTTTGTAGCCGTAACACAATGAATTATATTTGAACTAGCAAAAGGAAGAAAATTCTAAAGCACTTCGGGAGAATTTCAAAGAGCATTAGAGGTAGTGTTACATGGACGTTGGAAAATAAAGACCTGTTTAAAATTATTTAAAAATTCAGCGAATTTAAGGCCTTAAATTTTGATTTTGAAATTTAAGACATTTTAAGACTTTTTAAGACCCCGTGGAAACCCTGCTGAAAGTCATAGCGCCACCTGCTGGCAACAGGTGATTACTTTCAACAAAGCAGCCCACCTTTGACGTACATGGAAGAAATTTCTGTGGTACGTGTATCATGTCCAGACGTACCAAAAAGACCCTAAACCATTGCCTAAACCAAACAGGAAAGTTGGCTATTTTGGATTTAATGGTCATTTTTGGCGATTTACAGGCTCTGTACTTTAACAAACTCCTCCTAGGGAATTAGTCCAATCGACTTCAATTTAGGCTTTGCTGTCTAATCCCACTGACGATTAAAATGTGTACAAATAGTGAGTGGAACAGCGTGTCCGTGGCATGGCATCCAAAATCGATTATTCGCCATGAAACAGGAAGTTGTTGTCACTTTATAGTACATGCTCACATCTGCACAAAACTTTACATGTTTGATAGGAGTCCCGCCCTGAACACATCTACCAGCCAATATTCACTTGCAGTCACAGTGCCACCTGCTGACAACAGGAAGCAAGTACTTTTATGCTGTGATGAACCACTTCTTGCAGGTTGGCTATATCAAAACTGTTTCAACAAACCCTTAACAAATTGATGATATCATGTTGAGTTTTCCTTCAACAGTGTATCCGTTGTTCCATTAGAAATAATGGTTAAATGACCCTACTTTTCAGCTGATTTATTCCCTCAGTAAACACTTTCCTAATGAATTCATGGCCTCATTCGCTAGTTTTGAGTCTTCTTCAATACAATTCAACACAGCATGATGTTCATTTAGTAAATTATTGTCCCATTTTAGAGGAAAATACCATAAAGCAGAGTATGCTTCAGGGCGGAACTATCTATGATTGACAAGTCGTTACCATGACGACCTGGCTACAGCCGACTCGTACCCACGGCACTGTGTAAATTTAACCGGCGGCGTTGAAAAAGCTTAATAGGAGTTGGCCGTTCACTTTCTCTGGTGAGTACATTTAGTTTTAAGACTGTTGTTCACTAGACAAAATTATCATCCCTGTTACAATGACAGTTAATGTGAATTACAGACGCACCTAGCTAAGCAAGCTATCTAGCACCACACATGTCCGTTAGCTCCACCGTCTCGTCCAAATATGGTCACGTCCGGTGCCGCTGGTTGCAAAAACTCAACATGGTGGCGCCCTATCGGCCAAACTCCAGGCTTCAAAACGGCAGTCCACAAACCAACGGGTGATGTCACAATGACTGCGTGCACTTCTTATATTCAGTCTATGACCATGTCACAAAGCTCAAATTATCTCAAACTGGTTTCTTGAACATGACAATGAGTTCACTGTACTCCAGTGGCCTCCAGAGTCAGCAGATCTCAATCCAATAGAGCACCTTTGGGATGTGTTAGAACGCGAGATTGGTATCATGGATGTGTGATGCTATCATGTCAAAATGGACCAAAGTCAACACCTTGTTGAAAGTATGCCAAGAAGAATTAAGGCAGTTCTGAAGGGAAGAGGGGGTTCAATCCGGTACTAGCAAGGTGTACCTAATAAAGTGGCCAGTGGCTGTATATTGACCGTTTATTGTCTGTTATGTAGAAGAAGGGAGTTGCAAAAAGAATTTCTTTTTACAACCCTGTTGTAAGTGACAATTAAATTGGCTTGAATCCTTGATTCAACCAACCACTTAATAGCGGGAGGAGACTATAATGCTATACTAGACTGTTTTACTGACAGACTCTCCACTTGTCCTACTACCCATTTTAATTCTACCATTATTCTAAATAACCTGATTAGATCTATGAACTATGTCGATATTTGGAGGTTGCTTTGTATAAATCATACACAAAATTTGACTATTTCCTGATAGATGGTAAACTGACATCTGATACAATCTCTACCAAATAGCATCTTAATCTCTGACCACAGCCCTGTAGACTCAAAAATAGATTTGGGCAGACCAAAGCCCACTTTTAACTGCCGGTTTAATATTATAATTATTAATTATTACTGAATGTGCAATTCCACCAACAAACACTAAACTTAATGAAAGACTAGCTATCCCACAATGACACTGCTCATATACAGTAACTGACCCCACTATGTGGGAAGCCTTTAAGGCTGCAAACACAAATTCAATTCATTTTTATGTATATAGCGCCAATTCATAACAACAGTTATCTCATTGCGCTTTTCATATAGAGCAGGTCTAGATTGTACTGTTTAGCCCCTTTTCCACTGCACAGTACCACTGCTCGCCTCGCCTTTGTTTGGTTTTCCATTGTGGAAAAGCTGTACCTATACCTGCTTCTAGGTACTTTTTTTCGTATCACCTCCGTCGAGGTTCTACGCGAGCTGAAGCGATACTAAAATGTGACGCGAAAACACAGCAGACCGCTGATTGGTCACAGAGAATCGTTACTATTCACTGCGTCATCATTGCACGCGCCGGACAGAAGCCAGCAACAGAAAGTTTCCGTATGTAATTTCATCACTAAATCCACCTCTGAGAAGTTCTGAGGCGAGGAATCAACTGTATAGATTTCGAATATTGAAAGTTTTTTAAGAAAAGTGATGGCGGAACAAAAATGTGCTTGAAGGTTTTCAGAATTGAGGAGCTCCCCTAGTTTGGTTTTCATACCACTTATCTGTCTTTACATTCTGAGGAATGTTGAAACATTTTAACTTAAATAAAGAGAAAGCTGTGTGGATCGCTGGTGTGTGTGTCGCATTGAACATTACGTCGCAGCAGGTGTGTGTGGCGTCGCTATGACGACCATCTACATTTGAGGGGTACTATCTCTGAGTACTATCTGCAATGGAAAACGTATCGGGTTACGTATGTAACCCTGGTTCCCCGAGAAGGGGAACGAGACACTGCATCGGTTACGGCACTATGGGAACGCCTCTAGGCGTAGCAGGTCTGAACGTGAATGAAATCACTCCAATCCTATTGGTTTGTTGCTAGAACGGTAAGGTGTGACGGAATAACCGGAGGAGTATAAAGCACACCTGTACACACTCATCATTAGCTTAAACTATGAAGCAGGCGCTTCAGGCATGGAGAGAGGTGCGGCGGGCCGACGCAGTGTCTCGTTCCCCTTCTCGGGAAACCAGGGTTACATGCGTAACCCGAGACGTTCCCCTTCGAGGGAACTCGAATTGCGTCGGTTACGACACTATGGGAACAAGATACCCACTAAACTGTGCCGAAAACCCCGCCTGCCCCAGTGTGCAATAAAGTGGCACGACTAAGAGGAGAGCGCACGAGTGCTAGGTGCCGAAGGAAGGTCAAGACTGTAAAACCAAATGAATGTGTGTAGTCTGAACAATCCAGTTGCTAATAGTATGTTTGGATGCAGGGAGCCCAGCCCTGGGGGACCCAAAACTAGCAGCTGATCAGCCTTCCTCCAACGGGAGGACCTCAGAGTGTAAATACTCAGTGCTCTGACAGGGCAGAGCAGATGAAGTCTCCCGTCCTCCGCCGTCACATGAGGTGGAGGATGAAATGCCTGCAGCACTGTGGACCCTGCCGCACAAGAAGGCACTTTAGGGATGTATCCTGGACGAGGGTGCAGGATAGCCCTAATATTCCCTGGGGCAAACTCCAGGCTTTGCGGGGAAACCGAAAGCGCTTGGAGATCCCCCACCCTCCTCAGAGAGGTGATAGCAAGGAGAAAGGCCATCTTGAGGGTCAAGTGCTTAGCCTCAGCTGACTCCAGGGGTTCGAAGGGGGCCTCAGCCAACGCCCCTAGCACCACCGCCAGATCCCAAGTTGGAACCTTGGACCGAGTCGCAGGTCTCATCCTCCGGGCACCAAGGAGGATCCGTGTGGACGGGGCCCTGGAGCTGAGGAGGGTCTCGACTGCTCCGGCTGTTAGACCCGCCTCTAGGTACTGTGCCCCCTCAGGGGCCAGACCCACAGTCGCCATACGGCGGGGCAAGGGTGAAGAACCCGGCCCTGCGCCTGGGACAGCAGGTCTCTCCTCAGAGGGACCTGCCACGGCGGGCCGTCCAGGAGCGACATGATGTCCGAGAACCACACCCAGGTTGGCCAGAATGGGGCTACGAGCAGTAGGCCGACATTGTCCTGGTGGACCCGCTCCAGAACCCCCGGGAGCAGAGCGACTGGGGGAAAAGCGTACAGACGTAGCCTTGGCCACGAATGTACCATGGCGTCCAGACCCAATGGGGCTGGAGGAACGAGAGAAAACCATAGCGGGCAGTGCGTAGTCTCTTGAGACGCAAACAGATCCACGTCTATGGGGCCGAACTCTTTGCACAAGAAGTCTCCATTCCCCGGGCCTCAGCCCCTGCCTCGACAGCAGGTCTGCTCCCTGATTCTGCGTCACCGGGAGATACATCGCCCTGAGCGATAGTAACCTCTGCTGGGACCACAGGAGGATCTGACGCGCCAGTCTGTACAGAGGGCGTGAGTGCAGACCGCCCTGGTGATTCAGATAGGCCACCACCGCTGTGTTGTCGGAACGAACCAGGACGTGGTGGCCTTGGAGATCGGGCAGGAAACTCCTTAGAGCCTGGAACACTGCCAACATCTCGAGACAGTTGATATGCCACTTGGACTGATGCACCTGCCAGGATCCCCTTGCAAAGCGGCCGCCCATGACCGCGCCCCAGCCCGTGAGGGAGGCATCTGTCGAAATGACCAGCCGGCGACAAGACCCTCCCAGCACGTGACGAACCAATCCTCGGATTGGATGTGCGTCACGATGGCGGGGATGGTGAGCATCTTGAACCTGAATCTCCTCAGAGACCGGTTTAGAACCCGCAGATCCAAAATAGGGCGCAGCCCTCCGTCCTTCTTGGGGACTATGAAGTACCGGCTGTAGAACCCGGCGTCTCTGAGGGGGAGACACGTTCCACGGCCCCTTTCCTCAGCAGAGTAAGAACTTCCTGTCCAAACCCCAGACCTTGCTCCGGGCGGACCACAGTCCAAACCACCCCGTTGAATTTTGGAGGGCGGGTTTTGAACTGTAATCGATACCCATCTATGGCAGTGCTCAGGACCCACGGAGAAATGTTCGTCAGGCTCCGCCAAGCCTCTGCAAAGTCTGCCAACGGAACCATCTCCTGTAGCAGGTCGGCTTGGTAGGCTTGAAGCACCGCCATGGTGTGCAAGCTCACACCTGCCTGGCCCGCTGCCATGTACGCCTTCCCCACGAGCGTAGATGTGGTGCGACATGGCTTGGAGGGTAACGCCGGCTTCTCCAGGGAGGACGCAAGTCGAGGGGAGAGATAGCTCAGCATTCTCCACCCGAGGCATCCTCCCATAACCACGGTCCCTAACCCCCATCACATTACTGTAGTTCAATGATTGGGGTGTGGAAAGCCGTGTAGAGAAGGGTCTGCCCCATGATTTACTCAGTTCATCATGTAAATCAGGAAAGAATGGCAGAGACCGGCGTGGAGGTGGCGCTTGGTGCTTAAGAAACCTTTCATCAAGCTTACCACTAGCCTGTGGTGTCTGCTCCTCCTGTGGCCAGTTGATGTTGAGCTTAGCCACGGCTCTAGTCACCACCTCCAGCAGCTCGTCATAGTCGGGCGCCGCCTGATGACGCCGCCCCGAAACCCGGAAGTCATCTTCCACTATGCTGAGCACGTCCACCTCTTCGGAGTCAGATTGCTGCAGCGTCTCCGGATCCCAACCGCGAGCGGGAGAAGCTGAGAAACGGGCTCCCGAACGAGGAAAGGAAGCGTCGGAGCCAGCGGATGAAGGTCGGGAAAAAGCCTCAGCCGTCCCGAAATCCTCCGACAGATCACACTGTGAACCCCATGAGTGAAGCCGCCGGGCTGCCTCAGCGGCCGCAGGGCCCACACCACGGGGAGAACACATCCGGCCATCCTCGGAAAAGAGAGCCATGCGGGACCTCAGTACCCGCACGGAAAGGGCTTCGCAATGGCCGCAGGCAGCCCCCTCGAGAGCTGCCCGGGCGTGCTCCATCCCCAAACATGAGACACACATCTCTCTCTGAGAGATTCTCTCTGAGAATCTCCATCCGTGATGTACCGAGGGCAAGGAAAAACACACCTTCTGTACTTCTGGTTGCCGGACATGCTGGTAGACTTCTTCTTCAGGTAAGACGCACTGCTTGTAGGACTGGAGCTTTCTTCAAACAACATACAGAGCGCCTGCTGAATAGAAAAAAGCTAATGATGAGTGTGTACAGGTGTGCTTTATACTCCTCCGGTTATTCCGTCACACCTTACCATTCTAGCAACAAACCAATAGGATTGGAGTGATTTCATTCACGTTCAGACCTGCTACGCCTAGAGGCGTTCCCATAGTGTCGTAACCGACGCAGTGTCTCGTTCCCCTGGAGCTCGGTCAAACCGAGTCGAGTTGGTCCTGGTAATTGAAAAGCGCCATTAGTGCTATTATTTACAGAGACCCAACAATTCCCACCAAGAGCAGGAAAGGAAAAACTTCCTTTAAAGAGGCAGAAACCTCGAACAGAACCATGGCTCAGGGTGGGCGGCCATCTACCTCGACCGGTTGGGGGTGAGAGAGAGACAGAGAGAGACAGAGAAAGACAGAGAGAGAGGGAGAGACATATTATAGCATAAGAAACCAAACCACACACACACCCTGGCAACCACCTTTTTGAACTGTTACCCTCTGGCAGGCGCTACAGAGTGGCCAGAATTCAGAGACAGTTTCTTCCCCAAGGCCATTTAAACTTTAAACATGCATCGATCCAAACCTTTATTAACATTAAAGAGCATGTATTAATCACATCTTTATCGCATTATATTATTGTTTTTAGTGCTTATTTATAATTTGTTCTGTGTTTAATTTGATGTAGGGTGTTACAGTCGTAGTTTTGCTATATGCAGAGCTTACAGTGGGTACAGTACAAGAGATTCTGATTCTGATTAATGGGTTGGGGGCCAGACGCATCTGCTAGAGAATTTAGACATGAGCTTGCATATCCAAGTTAGCATGTGAAATTTAGTGGATTGAAGAAAGAGGGTGAACTTTTAATCATAAAAATGTTAAAAAAAATCATGCAGCATGTAAATAAAGTCACTGTATTTATCAAATGTATTTCTGCATCAGTGTGGGACAAAGAAAACAACTGAAAGGATTCACAGATGGTACTGTTATTGTTGTACTGTTAGTATCAGCTGTTTTCTCGCTCATACATGGCTGTTAAATAAACATAAAATATTAAACGGCCGAATGTTAGATGACACGCGGTGTAACCTTACGTTGCCTGTAACCTTACCATGACACCAGCGCGGCAGAAATTCCTTTTAACATGAATGCAATAAAGAAATACTTTTACATACATTTTAACGGACTACGTGTCCTCGTACTGATAATGTGCATTGTGTGGAGACAGAAAGTAAACAGGATTTGTGGTGCTGCCGTCAGTGCTCCAGGATACTTTCGCTTCACCTATTCGTGGACAGCAGTTGTGCTGCAGTGAAGCCATTTCCAAATGCCTGTGTGGGTTTTCTCTGGGTGCGTTGCTTTTCTCCCACAGCCCTAAGACATGCAGGTTAAAATAAATGGCAACTCTAAATTGGCCTTACAGTAGGTGTGAATGGGAATGGTTTTCTGTCTATAGGTGTGTGCTTTGTGATAGCCTCTGTAACTCTGTCTGTTAGGATGGGCTCCAGCACTCTGTCACTCTACAAAGGATGTGTGAATATATGAATCCCTGTTCAGTTCCAGCTGAGGACCTTTGTTGCATGTCCAATGATGAATAAGTAGTGGCACGATATGTCTTTAATCACACACCGCCTACACCAGTGTTTCAGTCTATGAGAGATAGGAATGAGTGAAAAACAGTGAGATAATTTGTGTGGATTTGGGGCGGCTGTGGCTCATGAGGGAGAGCGGGTTGGCCGTTAATCCGAAGGTTTACGGTTCAATGCCTGGCCCCCCTCTGGTTGCGTGTCAAAGTGTCCTTGGGCAAGATACTGAACCCCGATTTGGCCCACCAGTGTATGAATGAGTGTGAATGTTAGTTTCCATTTGAGCACTTAGGCTCAGTGTATGAATGTGTATGACTGGTGAATGCAGATGTAGTGTAAAAGCACTTTGAGTGGTCGAAAAGACTAGAAAGGCGCTATACAAATACAGAGCATTTACGTGTGTGTTTACCTTTTTCTCTGGGGTGAAGGTATCCAATATTTCCTTGGTTGAATAATTTATTACAAAACCTCTGAGTGGAGCTGAGTGATACGGAGATTCCCCATTTACTGCAAAGATCAAGCCAGCTTCATGTACAAACACACACACACACACACACACACACACACACACACATATACATAAACACAAAAGTAATTGTTAAGCATTTATGATTACACAATGTAAAGGGAATCCTTAAATTAAAAACATTCACTAAAATGTGTATTCTTGCATTACTAGCTAAGAGATCCTGACTTTACCTGGATGTCAACCCTCTCTGCCTGTGTTATGCCTCAAGTTTGTAACATAGGCTTTTTGTTATAAATTGTGTCTGAGCCAAAAAGCTGATTAGTCCTAACCATGACAACTAAACTGAAATTGAAATTAGGATTGAAGTGGGATTGAAAGGCAGGACACAATTTTTAAATAGTTCGATAGCCATCGTTTGTAATTATTGTCCCCAGCTCAGTCAGTGAACTCACCTCCAGCAGGACTGAAGGTGATGGCAAACACCGCCCCTCCAAACTCCTCCTTCTTTATTTCCTTGACAAACTCTCCAGTTTCAGCTATGAAGCACTGAATACGTCCATTCTCCCGGTCAGCCACACAAACTTCCTCTCTGTCAGGAAGGAACACCAGGCTGTGGGGGATCCGGAAGGGTATGCGGTGCCTCCTGTCTGCTGAGCCTTCAGTCAAAAAAATAAGACTTATATGAAGTTTATGGTCTGTTAACCCTCCTTCTATGAATGTAGTCTGAAAGAAAAGTGAGCTGAGTGAGAGTGATCTCAAAATAGTTCTGGGAACACAGCCCTGAGGAAATCCAATGTTGTTAAAACCTCTTACGTTCCTGTAAAATTCCTGCACACCACCTATTCAAGGTATATCCAAAGTAAATTGAATGCTGTTCTTGAACCATTTGGAGTAAATGCATGGTTTGGGACTTCTCTGAAACATAAAACTCTGAATCTCTTTAAGTGCTAATGGATTTGATTAATATCAGTTTAAACACACTGAAACTAATATATTTTTTGTTACCGCTTGAAAATGTTTGCTAACACATGCATGCAGACAAACAGCTGGGACTTATTAGCTGGACAACACTGTGGGGCCCCAGCATGAAGCCTTACTCCAAGTTCAAATTTCAGACCGATACCATGAAAAATTACTGTTTTACACAGGTTTTTCTAAGGCTATGTCTTAGCGTATTCTTTTTAAAAACAGCATCGCCCCTTGGCAGTAAGCGGCTGCTGCCGCTTCGCTCCTTATCAGCCGGAAGACGCAGATGTTTTTTTTTTGCTGTCAGATCATGCAATCTGTATATATTGTGGTTTATTGTAATTATGTATGTATTATTGTTTATTGTGGGTTTTCTTTTCTTTTTTTTTTCAGTGCATGTGACAATAAATTTCCTGAATCTTGAAACTTCCTACTTAAAGCTGGATATCGTTATTTTCAGAATTTCATTGGCTACACGAAGTGCCAGTCATCACCACAATTGGTTGGAACTGGCTTGGCCTACCCACGAAATAACAGGGGCTGGCCCTTCCTTACAGCGCGGGCTCTCGTTGGCTGTTGTAGGCTGTGGACGGGACATGTGAGCTCCTATTGGGCCGGATTTGGTGTCAGTCAAAAGGTCAGAGTTCAGCAGCTAATTTGATTACAAGATGCCATGGTTGTTTACATCCAAAGCAGAGTTATTACGGTTATAATGATGTACTAGCTATGTCTGCCGGTAAATCTCAAATGATGCAGCATCAGTCCCTGGGGATTTACTGATGGAATAATGTGTTTTGGACTAAATGTTTTTACTGGATGGGATTGTCTGGACCTTTGACAACGTAACAAAACCATTTTTGTTGGAATATAATCGAACAGTGGATATAGTTACTGTGAGGCTTCAAAGGTGAGTCGCGTCAATTTTGATTGTAGTGGCTGGTCTGACAGAGGCGCTGGTTGTACCCGCTGTGGTGATTGTATCTTGAAATGGTTTGCATGGGTTGAATCACGAGGATTTTAGCTTTCAAACAGTGTATCACATGATTATGGACTTAACATAGCATAGTTGTGTGCACATACCGAAAGGTGCTGCCAGCACCTGACGGCCCGCGGGCGGGCGTTTGAAATGTTAAGAGGTTACAAAATAACACATGACATAACATGCTCTCCACATGCAGAAAAATCTGTATTTTAATTTCTTAGCTTTACTGTAAGTGAAACTGAATGTTTGTGTTAACAAAAACAATTCATTTTGTTTCCACAAGACATAAAAGGCCCCTTGTCTAACAAGACCTGGTTTAAAACATTTATGTGTGTGTGTGTAGCTTCCTACCTGCACCCCACTCGGACAGGTATTTGCCATCAGCAGAGAATTTCAGTATCCTGGCATTGCAGTAGCCATCCGACACAAAGATGTTCCCAGTATGGGTGTCTACAGCCACATCAGTGGGCTGGCAGAAGTGATTGTTGTCACTTCCCGGTGTGAAAGCCTCACCCAGTGCCAGCAAGGTTCTGTCTCTGTCGTCACTGCTCACTTTTAACACCTGATGAGTGTACAGAAAGGGGGCTCTGCATTGGACCTGGTGCATTATGTTCATGGATTTGAGCTGTGTTAAATCTGCATTTAAATTTCGCCTAATCAAACCTACTGCTTACAAACACCTTTTCAGTGGTATGTAACAGTTAGTATTAAATCATTTACAAATATAAACAAATTACTTTTTTTATTGATTACTTCATCATTAGCAGGTCCTCATCAGTAATGGGCAGTAATGCGTTACTGTAATATTACTATTACTACAGAAACTAGTAGTGTAAGGGATTACAAAACAGTATTATTACAGTTACTAATCCAAGTAACGCTGCGTTACTGAACGCACCATCCTTATCATGAATGCACGACTGTGCAGAAGGTCAGCGGCACCGGACATTATGATGTTCAAGTCAGCTGTTAGCCATGAAGCTAAAGGAAGAATGGAGAAGGAGGGAGAGAGGCGTTCTTTCCACAGCTGGAAGTATCACCATTATTGTGTCACAGTCTAAGATGCAAAGAACATTGTCTTCTGTTGTAAACTCTGTGCGACCAGCAAAAAGCTTTCAACCACAAACATTTCTACATCTAATTTATTGAAGCATCTGCTGAAGCATCACAGCACCGTGAAACTTAGAGAAAGCAACTCCGGCAGCTACTGCTAGTGAGGCTTGGACTCGTCAAGAGAGAGCGGCATTAAGCAACGTAACGTTTTGTAAAAATTCTGAATACTGCTCTTATAAATACATGTGCAGAAAAACAGTGGTTGACTTGCTTAATTCTTTATATTACAGCCGGAGGCGTTAAGAAATGTTTTGTAAAAACCAAACTACTTGCTCCTGCTATGAATATGAAATTAGTTAAAAAGTCAGCAGTCGGGATAGACTGCTTTGTTTAGGGGTGAAGGTAATAGTAGTAGTCACGTAATGTAACAATTTCTAAGTAACTTGCCCAACATTGGTCATCATCTAAAATTCACTTTATAGAGCCAGTTATTAAACACACTCAGAATAAATAGCACCTGCAAGTTTACCTGATGAAGAGCCACATCAGTGACCCAGTAATTATTCTCCTTGTCTGTAGTTATTCCATGAGGCAAGTAAAACCTGCAACATCAGAGAAATGCATCATACAAGATAGTTTCCCTCTGGTTGTAATGCAGAATGTATGACAGTACAAGTCATACCCTCTTGTCTCTGTTCATACTGGGCACTCCCCATGCATAATTACACAACTAAAGCACACGGTAACTTACATGTTTCTGCCAGAAGCTTTCAGGATGTTGCCTTTGGATGCGTCCACAACCAGAATAGTGGACTGCTGAATTGGACCTAGGGACCTCTGCTGGTATCTTGCCTGGCTGTTAAAAGAACTGGAAAAAAGAGAGTGTAGTGATTGCTCACATTAGTTTTATCTAAATTGGGAGTGCTTTTCCCTTAATCAACCAACCCGTCATCAATGCCACATAAGCTAAACTGCTAACTGATCTGCTGATTCTCAGCAAAAGCTAAACTAAAGGAGAATAGCTCACTAATAAGGAAGTGTTTCTCTTAAGACTGTATGTATTTGTTTGTAATCAGCAATGTTAAAGAGGTGGTATTATGCTTTTTGGTTTTTCCACTCTCCTTTATTATCTTTTTTGTGCATGTAACAGGTTTGCAAAGTGAAAAAGCCCAAAGTCCAGCCCAGAGGGAGTTCCCATCTCCCACATAAAGCACTGCTCTGAACTGCTTGAAAACAGCTCGTTTGTAGTCCAGCCCTTCACTTTCTTTACTTGTGACTTCACAATGAAAACGCTTCACAAAGCTTGCCAAACTGCTAGGGGGTCAGGCACGCGCCTTGGTTTTCCATTGTAGAAATGTTGTACTTGTACCTGCTTCCAGGGTACTTTTTTTTTCGTATCACCTCACCTCGGTCGAGGTTCCAAGCGAGCTGAGGGATACTAAAATGTAATGTGAAAACACAGACTGCTGATTGGTCAGAGAGAATATTCACTATTCACTGCATCATCATAGCTGCACCAGACAGAGACCAGCAACAGAAAGTTTTATATTTTACAGTTTTCATATGGAATTTCATCACTAAATCCACTTCTGAGAAGTTTTGAGGTGAGAAATCAGCTGTGTAGATTTCAAATACTGACAGTTTTACGAGAAGTGATGGCGGAACAAAAATGTGCTTGAATATTTTCGGAGTTGAGGAGCTCCGCAAGTGGCTGCGGGGGATGGCTGCGCCAACCCGCAGGAGGAGCATGTGAGGCCGGCCAGCCGCCCGCTCACAGAGCCCTCTGCTCCCGCCGTCACGCAGACGGCTGCAGCAACAACGGCAAAGCTTCATACCACGTATCTGTCTTTACATTCTGAGGAATGTTGAAACGTTGTAACTTAAAAAATAGAAAGCTGTGTGGATCGCTGGTGTGTGTGTCGCATTGAACATTACGTTCGCTATGACGACCTGCTACGTACTATCTCTGGGTACTATCTGCAATGGTAAATGGAGCAGGGCCCAGTAGAGTCGAGTCTATTGATTTGCGCTATGGTAGCATTTTTCAGCAAGGCAGCATAGATCGTCAGAACACCGGCAACAGTTCAACATTTAGTCCTGATGGTAAGATGTGGAACAATGATGTTGTGGACTTGAGTAACTTATATCATCTGCTAGGTTACGGTTGCAGTCTGAAGCGGCTTTGATTTGGACCACACTACCTTGTTTCTTACGACCCGCCCTTCTCTGCTTCGGATTGGCTAGTAGTCCTTACCAGGGAACTGCGCATGTGCAACTCCCAACAAAGATTTAGTACAAGTAAGATGCATCACTCTGTGGCTAAAGAGCGGAGCGTACAACACATATGGTGAAAAGAGGAGCTGCAGCAATGTGCAGTATGAGAGAAATATGGTGTATTGTGAAAATTATACCATGTAAACCTGTTGTGGTACAACCCCTAATTAAGATTTTGAACCTGAAAATGGGCATAATACCACCTCTTTAAGTGGAAACTGTTAATTTTGGTTATATGGTCATAGAAGTAGTGAGCCTAATGTCAGCTGCAAATGTTAGCTCAGTAGCAGAGACATTGTGGACATGAATTATGATACTTTCAACTTCTCATCCTTTTCATCTGTGTAGGCCCAAAAATGTGGCAGACATGCGGCAGGCAGATCTGTGCTGTCTGCCACTGACGTAATATATGTCATCTGACAGCTGAAAGAATAGGTGGGAGTGAGGTCTCCCGATAAAATGTAAATTCATGACATTTACATTATATATAGTAAGTGTGAATAAATTAATGTGACTTACTCTGCCCCCCAGTGGTGGTCACCTCTGTGGAAAATGACCAAGTTAGAATCAGAGTCGAGGGCAAGTCCTGACACTTGACCCAGCTGGAGAGAACTCTGTGGCCATGCTGAGACTTGTTCCAAATGGTTGTCTACACCCCGAGATACAGATACAGACACGGACACATACCCACACCCATGAGTTAAGGTATTCTCAATATGGTGTCAAAGGTGTTTTCTGTAACCGGTAATAAAAGCCGCTTCCGTATACCTCTTTTCTTTTGAGTGATTACTATCACATAATTATTACTGTTACGGATTAGAATAATGTCAGAAAGAACATTTAAGGTATTACATTGATTTTGCAATTATTATTATTTTTACACATACATCAAATGGGGTCTATGGGACGTCAAGCTACAAGAAAATAAAGTCAACAAAACATATGGGCTACAGATCTTTTTGGTAAGTAGACACAATTTAAAAGGCTAACATTGAAACACGACATACTGTGTTTCTATAGTGTGTATATTCACTATCTATTAACAATGAGACAAAGAAATGGAGAAAAAATATCTAAATGTTAGTTAAATGTTAGTCAATTAACAGAGTTTAAATCTGAGTATGGAGACAAGAGGGGATAGGGAGTACCACATACATGGAGTGGGGGGAATGTTTCTGTCTGACAGAAAGAAGAATGGGCAGATAATTATAAGGATAAGGATAAGGAAAACAGGGTAAAACAATACACTGAAAAGAGAGGAGCCAGAAGGCCAAACTGCTCTATAAGAAGTTGTCAGCCTAACAAGCCTACCTGGTATGAAAGTTATGATTTTCAGCGATTTACTCACAAGTTCTTTTTGATTCTTAGGCTTATGAATATATTAACAGTGTCTTGGAAGACTGAATATGGGTACATTGTTCTAATTGTTTTTGCAATACATTTAATGTACACTGCTCAAAAAAATAAAGAGAACACTTAAACAACACAATGTAACTCCAAGTCAATCACACTCCTGTGAAATCAAACTGTCCACTTAGGAAGCAACACTGATTGACAATCAATTTCATATGCTGTTGTGCAAATGCACAACAGCAACAGACAACAGGTGGAAATTATAGGCAATTAGTAAGACACCCCCAATAAAGGAGTAGTTCTGCAGGTGGTGACCACAGACCACTTCTCAGTTCCTATGCTTCCTGGCTGATGTTTTGGTCACTTTTGAATGCTGGCGGTGCTTTCACTCTAGTGGCCCACACAAGTGGCTCAGGTAGTGCAGCTCATCCAGGATGGCACATCAATGCCAGCTGTGGCTAGAAGGTTTGCTGTGTCTGTCAGCGTAGTGTCCAGAGCATGGAGGCGCTACCAGGAGACAGGCCAGTACATCAGGAGACGTGGAGGAGACCGTAGGAGGGCAACAACCCGGCAGCAGGACCACTGCCTCCGCCTTTGTGCAAGGAGGAGCAGGAGGAGCACTGCCAGGGCCCTGCAAAATGACCTCCAGCAGGCCACAAATGTGCATGTGTCTGCTCAAACGGTCAGAAACAGACTCCATGAGGGTGGTATGAGGGCCCGACGTGCACAGGTGGGGGTTGTGTGCTTACGGCCCAACACCGTGCAGGACGTTGGGCATTTGCCAGAGAACACCAAGATTGGCAAATTCGCCACTGGCGCCCTGTGCTCTTCACAGATGAAAGCAGGTTCACACTGAGCACATATGACAGACGTGACAGAGTCTGGAGATGCCGTGGAGAACGTTCTGCTGCCTGCAACATCCTCCAGCAGGACCGGTTTGGCGGTGGGTCAGTAATGGTGTGGGGTGGCATTTCTTTGGGGGGCCTCACAGCCCTCCATGTGCTCGCCAGAGGTAGCCTGACTGCCATTAGGTACCGAGATGAGATCCTCAGACCCCTTGTGAGACCATATGCTGGTGCGGTTGGCCCTGGGTTCCTCCTAATGCAAGACAATGCTAGACCTCACGTGGCTGGAGTGTGTCAGCAGTTCCTGCAAGAGGAAGACATTGATGCTATGGACTGGCCCGCACGGTCCCCAGACCTGAATCCAACTGAGCACATCTGGGACATCATGTCTCGCTCCATCCACCAACGCCACGTTGCACCACAGACTGTCCAGGAGTTGGCGGATGCTTTAGTCCAGGTCTGGGAGGAGATCCCTCAGGAGACCATCCGCCACCTCATCAGGAGCATGCCCAGGCGTTGTAGGGAGGTCATACAGGCACGTGGAGGCCACACACACTACTGAGCCTCATTTTGACTTGTTTTAAGGACATTACATCAAAGTTGGATCGGCCTGTAGTGTGGTTTTCCACTTTGATTTTGAGTGTGACTCCAAATCCAGACCTCCATGGGTTGATTGAATTTGTTTTCCATTGATAGTTTTTGTGTGATTTTGTTGTCAGCACATAGTTAACAAGGAGTATTTAATGAGATTATTTCAATTATTCAGATCTAGGATGTGTTATTTTAGTGTTCCCTTTATTTGTTTTAGCAGTGTATATAGCGCCAATTCACAACAACAGTTATCTCATAGCACTTACACTTATGTGCATCATTATCACAGGTCTAGACTGTACTCTGTGATATTATTTATAGAGACCCAACAATTCCCACAAAGAGCAGCACTTGGCTGAGGCCAGGAAAAACTTAGCAAGAGAGGGCTGGCGGGGTAGGAAGGAGAAGCCAACACAATATCCACAAAGAAATACAGACAGGATAGGTAGTGGTAGTGAATACAGATAATTACATTAATGTTAATAATAAAAGCAGATAGGATGTAAGACAGTGTAACGTACGTTGTTCACAGCGTCGTCCCATGAAGCCGGTGCGGCAGGTGCACTGTCCAGAGATGTGGTCACAGTCAGCTCCATTCCTACACTGGCAGGTCTGAGAACAGTCCTTCCCAAAGAAACCTAATGGACACCCTGCAATCGAGTCATCACACATCACATTGTATACTTTCAAATGGCTATTTTTCTGAAATAAACAACAATGGCTGTATGACATATGTTTTATGATGTAGATATAGATATAATTTAACCCTCCTATTGTGTTCCAGACAAAATTGGGTGGCAGTAGCTAGGTCAGTAAGGATCAGGCTGCGAACCGGAGGGTTGCCGGTTTGAGTCCAGCTCGGACCAGAGTTGTGGAGTGTGGACTGGTAGTTGGAGAGTTAGCAGTTGACTTTAATAAAGCATGTCGTCTTCTTCAAAAACTTCACAACCTCAGCTAAAATGTTATGGAAGTCAATAAACCAGAATAATTGATAAAAAAATTGGACTTGTGTGATAAACAAACATTGGGAATGTTTTCTCATAAAATCTCACAAAATAAATATACAAAACATATTGATCCAGAATATTTCTAAATGTAGAAAGATGAACAAAATATTAACACTCCACAAGTTATTGGAACTATGTACCTTTTTTTAGTTTTTGAGATATTTTTATGAGCAATGTCCAAATGCATTTAATTTCTGTATGTGCTGTATGTTCACTGGATGTAGTCATAATGGCAGTTCCTACTACTACTACCACAGTATGTTATAGCTAGGCCTTCTATGTTAACTGTAAACTAAATTATATACTAAACTATGCTAAACTACTGAATCTTGTGTTTCTTTCTCTCTCTTTGTGACATTCCTATTAAACCTGCTTAGCTGCTCATCTGGCGCCACTCATCTGGCTGTCAGGCGTTGTCAAGTGATTTAGTGTAATGACGTCACCACAACCGTACAACGTGATGACCCGAATGACAGAGGCCTTAGCTTTGATAAGATATGCTACTATTGTCATTTTTCTAATGGGCTTCATCAGGACGATCAAATAAAATATTATCGATTAGACATGTTTTTGATATTTATTTTGGTTAAATTGGTATGTTAATCGAGTAATAGGCAACTTTTCTTTACAATACACAAAATTAGTCATTAGATTAATCGACTTGAAAAATAATCGTTTTGTATAGCCCTAATTCTGACCCAGACTTAACCTCCTCATTCCTGAGCAACCCCATTCCGACCTTATCATGTCATGGGAACCACACTTTCCAGGCAAAAAATACAATGTTAGTTATGGTAACATTTCTCTTTCTCGAGCTTATGTGCCCAGCTCTGTGCCCCAAGAGAAATCAAAACTAGCCTCACCTGCCACATACCAAAATGATCACACATTACCACTCATGCTCCTGAACACAGAGACCTACAGTGGGGGAAATAAGTATTTGACCCCTTGCTGATTTTGCAGGTTTGCCCACTTACAAAGAATGCAACAATCTACAATTTTAATCATATGTACATTCTAACAGTGAAAGACAGAATCCCAAAGAAAATTCCAGAAAATCACATCATATGAATTTATAAAAATTGATAACCATCTGATGAGGAAAAACAAGTATATGACCCCCTACCAAACAGCAAGTATTCT
>NC_060167.1:26922745-26963540 GCF_021292245.1 Micropterus dolomieu
TTACCCCCCCCCCCCCCCCCCCCCTTCTGTCTTTCCACATTGGGCTTTTGTCCCCACGGGTGCAAATGACTGGGAAGAGCTCAGAGTGTGTGTGCCAGTGATAATGCTGCCACTTCTCTGGTGTCATGAGAGCTGAGCTGGGGCTGTTGCTTTGGGTCTGTTCTGTCAACAGACACCAAAAAACATGTTGATACACACAAAAACAACACACAGCCTTGCGGTCCCCCAACATTTCAACTGGATAAGCTACCAGTTCAAACACAACACTTCCATTCTCATCAGTTTCCTTATATTCTCTTGCTCTATTAGCAAGACCAGAGACATGATAGTTATATCATTAACTTCTGGTACAACATGTCTCCCATAACCATCAAACTGCCAATTTTGTAAATCTACATGGACAAAAAACCTAGAATTGTTTGACTTTTACTTAGTATGTAAGAGAGAGACAAGCTGCTTTGGGCAGAACGGGAAATGTGAATCTCTCCAGAGCACGAAGTTTGTGTTGGACTTGGGTCATGGCAGAGAGAATATTTTTAGTGACCAAGTTTTACCAAACTAGGCAACAAGGTCCAAAGCACGGATTTCAGGCAATAGGGTCAATTTCACCAATAAAACATTTGTCTCCAATGCATATCATTAAATTTCAGGAATTCTATGATTTTATTATTATGGAGAAGTGCTGCATACAATACGGAGAAGAGCATCTGTCACATAGGGTATAATCTATCTATTTATCTATGTTTAAATCTATGTCATGTAATTTAATCTATTTTAGACAATGTTTACAATGAAGTTGCAGTTTGTAATTCCAAACCAGACGATGTTATTTTAAGGTTGTAACTGTGTTTGTTTTTTTACCTTTTCACACACATCAACCAATTCCTTTTTTTTTACAACATTCCTTCCTGTAGCTAACTCTCTCTTTGGTAGGGTACAAGCTAGAAAAAGGGTTGGGATGCAGGAACTGGAAAAGAGAATATTCCTCACTGGCTTCCCACCATTAATGTATTCATTTGTTTTATCTTCTTCCGACTGGGAGGCACTGTATCAGCCACTGCCCGACCCTTCCAAACCCTAAAGGCAGAGCCACGGTATGATACACCTATCATCAGTGAGAAGTTCGCTTTACCTTTAAACCATCTGCTTGCTGCTTCCATTCCTGGTGCCCTACTCCCTATGTCCTGCATAATCTGAGACACCCATGGGTCTAAGCCCTTGTGGAGCCTTTTTTATCTTCGCTCAAACACTGGATTTCCCACAAGGCAACTACAGACTTTCAAGTTTCAGCTCCGCTTTCCTCTATTGAGGGTACCCACTGAGCCCTTGACTTTAGGCTAAAGGCTAAGTCGCTAACATGTGGCTAACTTCTTACCACATATTCCCAGGGAGCCAGCCAACACATGAGCTAACTCTCCAACACGAAGTGAGACTTAATCTCTGTTTAATGTTCACGATTCCAGGGCTTGGTTTCCAGCACTTTCAAATTAAGCTATTTATTGGTAATGTTAAATCCTTGGTATATTAATCAGCGATCTGATAAGGGGTCCTTAGGTCTCACAGTGTCATCGATTCCAGAGGTACATAATGCTGAGATCAAGTGTACTTGCTGTCCTTACCCACTGTTGAGGTGTGGTATTGTAGCCTAAACCCCTTTCACACAAGCAGTCTAACCATCTTTGTTCAGGAACATTTTCTGCACATCTGTGGGACATCTGTTCTGTATGTTTCTGAAAATAATGAGATTTCTTCTAGTTTTGCCGTCGCCGTGTACATGTACGGTATATCCAGCCTTACCCCATCTTCACCTTCCGTTGAGTTTTATTGCTGTTGACATCCATAGGTTTTGCATTGCCGCTACAGTGTCCCTTGCTCCATCTATTCCAGCACTGCCATGGCATGTGTGAAAAGGCGCAAGGCTGAAATGTTCCTGAATGAAGCTGCATTTGTGAGTAGTGAAAATCACTAGCGGTGCCTGAACGGTAATCCCAGTAATTTACTGGGAACTATGTATGAAAAGGGCTCTAGTCCACACATTAGCAATGGAGAGATTTAGCAGCAACAGGAGCCTAATCCTGAGTCCTGTCCTGGAAAATCCAATATAACACAGCTAGGAGACATAACTGGCAGGGATAAAGTCTTACACCTCTGAATGTTTGGCATTTCCACATTGTGAATTATGTGAGAGCCAAAACAAACTCAGATGAGATAAGAAAGGTAAACTGTAGTTGGATACATTTATGAATTTCTCTTCTACTGTATGTTGTCTCTAGCCTGGTTCCAGGTCTCTGAATTGCTGCCCACATTTCCGAATTCAAGAATTTAAATAGGTGTCTTGCTAATTCTCTGTTCCCCAGTTGGAGAAGCAATCTCACCACTCCAAACTTTGTAGGCATAATCAAGAATGAGGCCATCTTTCTGCACCAAAGCCAGAAAAATTACCACAAAAATGTGAAAGAGATCAACACTGTTATATAACTTGTTGTTAAGTCCACTTACAGAAATAACAACTCTTAAAATGGCATATTTCTTCAATCAACTGCAAGAGTTTCCGTGATAATTGAAACTGACTAGCGGATACTTCAACACTACTGATTGTGCTAGGGCAAAATACCCTCTCCTCCTTCAGAAGACTTATGACTTATATTTTACTGTCTTTTAATGAGCAGGAAAGAAAAGGATAGAGGGGCAGATTATTACATTGTGGTGAATACTTGCAGATAGGATTAAGGAAAAAATATGCCTTTGACATTACTTGAGTCTTTTCCAACACCAGACATTCAGATCAGGAGAGGCATGTCTGCGGATCAGCGTCAAAAATGAGATATGAAAATGACTAGGGGGCCCTGAAGGAGTAGAGGGCTAGGGATTGTGGAGGAGGTTTGTGTTTGATCCCATCTCGTTCCCTACTCAGTCACTTCAATTATCTTCCTCTCCTATCTTCCCATCTATTGGGAATATAGGGAATAATTAAGTAAAAGCGTGAGCACTGCTGTTATTGGTTTAAAATTGTGATTACTACGCAGTGAATGTGTATAAGAGGTTGGTGAGAGAGATTTGGTTTGTGTTTGGGGCTTTCTAGACAAACTGTATTTCATATGTTTTGACGCAAAGCCTGTAATGTGATAATTTATCTTACAGAGCAAATTATTTTAAACATACTCTCAATACTGTGGCTGGAAAATACACACCTTTTATTATTTAAACTTCTTAAACTCTTGACACGTCAGTGTATCACCTTGTGTGCAGCTCTGACATGATGCCGAGTAGTTTACACTCTGACCACTGATTACTCCAGTAGAGGTGTGCTGTATGTGACCTTGCCCTCTAGGCATGGGCTCCATCTGTGAAGTAATTGCTGTTTAAATGCCACTGTTTTTCGCATGAAATAAAACATTATGAAGTACCAGCAGGCCATCAGCATTGAGATTTGTAAGCAGCGCTGTAAAATTCAAAGGTCACTAATTTAACGAATGTGACATTTCCGATGCTTTATGCATTTTGCTTATCATCGTTGGCTTATTAGAGATTGAATTGAAGCTAAAAGAAATTGTTGTTACTGTGGTAATAGTATGTAGATAACGCAAGCTCTTAAGCTCTAATTCATGGGACTTGATTTGAGGACTTTAACATAGTTTGTCTTCTTTTTTATGTTTTGAAAATTGGAGCCAGAGAACAAGGTGCCTCATCATTAAAGGCAGCATATGCCTGAGCAGCCCACTTTATATTCAAACTAGAAAGTGAAGTAGAACTTCTGCAGAGCTGTAACATATGCCTGAATCGATTCTCACCTTTCTTTCCCTCTCTGCCTCTTTGCCTCCAGAACCTTGACAACTACAAGCAGACGGCTGAACAGTACAACGAGGCAGCTACAAAAGCTGAGGCTCACATACGGTAAATACATTTTCTGTGGAATGGACCATTCAGTATACTCATCGCATTGTTGGTACTTAACTGCGTCAGTGCTGTTATTTTTTTATGAGCCTATCATCGGCTAAGGCATGTTACTGAATACACTAAAGTAAATAGACATATATTTATATATTTGAGGTTGGGATAGTTTTTCTCTATGTAAGCCCTACATATCTTGGCAAAATCTAACTTTACAGGACTTTGGGCCTCATTCACAAACTGTAATATTCTATAATAATATCTTTGCTGAATTTGATTGTACTCTGCAAACAAATTTAGAACTGCCTCAGACCATGCGTACACACAAATGATGAAGGCCCAGCTATCTTAATAAATGTAAACACACACCTTTTAATTTTTTTACTAATGCATTGGCCAAATGTATTTAATAAGCATGAAATTGTGCCTCAGAGAATGTCCCAGTCCTAGCTTAAAGTGGAGTAAATGAAAATGTCCACATTGAAATGTAACAGTTTTGGTTTTCATTGTTTTCATTGACGTGGCCTATGATGTGTAATATACCGGTAACGTGCCTATTTTGGCCACACTATTGTTTCACTTTCTTCGGTTGTGAAATTCTTTTGCTTTTTTTAATTGAGGGGACATGCTTCTCTCTTACTACAACTTCCTATGTAAAACACCTCTAGGTAAATGTATTTGGAGGCGTGGCAGAATGCTGATTGCAAATTGTGCGCACCTGTCAATTGTCTGATTCTGATTCACTAACATAGACATGGTGGTAAGAACAAAATTGTCGGATGTGCACGTGTCATGACTCACATAATTTTGCCTGCACACTTATTTTGTGCGCAATAGAAGAACATTTCTCCGCACATAGTGAAGCAGGCCCGTTGTATGCCAAGTAAGAAAAAAACCCCAGTTCAGTTGATAACAAAAAGAAACCAGCTCTGACTAGCAGGATGTCCACAGAGTTGTCAGAAAGCAGATGCGGGCAGAGACCTGCGTGTGAAGGCTGTTTGCAATGTTAGCATATTGTTAATATGTAGCTGCCTGACAGTCAAAACATTGTTTTCCACACATACAGTGATGAGGCCAGGTGATAATTTACTATTATCACTTCTCGTTTCCCATATAAAAGTGTTGTGACAAAGTTCTCATATTAACATATCAGTGCTCACCATTTTCCTCTTGAAATGAATGATAAGTTAAATCCTGCTGACGTCTATCACAGCATGAGAGTTTAAATACTTACTTACTTATATACTCACCCAGTGCTGTTTGGTGTTCTCTCCAAGTATATTAACTACGTGCACCAATCTAGTTTCACCTATCTTAACACATGTTTTTTTCATTCATTCTGAGAAAATGAAGCTATGATTGCCTAACAGATGAAGTACTCCCTGTGTTTCTGTTTAAGTCTACTGCTTTCTTTTTCTTGCTTTATTTGCTAAGGGAAGATTGTTAAATATATGCTATAAATATATCACTGTCATTGTTTTTATTCCACTGTGTTCTTCCCAGTGCACAGAGAGACAACTTGAATTGTGTAAAGCTGCTTTGCGGGTTTGGACTATGCATTCTCGTCTGTGAATGGGCGCTAGATTTTTATGTATATATTTGTACAATAATGGATACATTCTTGTGGCAAATTGGGACTCTTGCCACTCTGTCCAGTGCGTATTATAATAGAGCTCCATTCTGCTGGTAGGAAAACAGAAAGATCAGGATTTCACAAGAAGCTGAGATGCTCCTCTGGGATGGAGTTCAGACCTCACCTGTTGTCTAAAAGCATGTCAGCTTCATTCAACACTGAACCACTGCCATACTGGCAGTGCCAGAGTGTGTGGGCCTTGCCAATTTACGCCCCACTATAACACCTATTCTCACCCCATTTTGGAAGGGGAGAGAGCCAAAGAGCTCTGTGAATCCAATTTAGTCAGAAAGCCGTTTGTATTCCCTTTTCCCGCATGCATGACAATGATTATCACAAAACCGATGAAAGATGGCTAATTAATTCAGATCTTTTATTTTTAACTGTGATTCTCACATGCTCACTCCTCACCTTTTGGATTTCATTAACACATAAAGCCTTTGCTTTTCTGCCCTTGTGCTTATGTCTTACTATGCACCTTTAAAACCTGAACTACTCTTAAACACCACCAAGACAAAACCAGTAAAAGTCATAATGTTGGAGCCACCTATTTTCCCTCTGCTGCCAGCAGTGTTAAATGTATCCAAGCCTCATGAGATCCACCTAGTACACAACAAACAAAACTGTTGAACAGTCATCATGTAATATTGGTTTGAGTAATAAGTTTTGCATTGATATTTTAGTAGCAGTGTCTGAAATGATTAATCCTGATTGATGAAACACCTTTTTCTTCCTCCTCTTAACTTAAGTTGATTAGTCTGAGACCTTTCCATTGAATAATGAAGGTACATTTGTGGGTCAAGTAATGAAAGGGTTTGTTGATGTGATAGGCGTAATTGAATTCTAAGCAACTTCCCTACAATATCACTAGCATCAATATCACTGTCATTTCCTAACAAGGTGGGAAATGATAAAAAGTCACAGTTTACAGTGTTGCAGTTTGTTACTTTGCATGACTAGGCTTTGTGAGTTTAGGTGCTGTACCCTGAAAAGACAACCTTCAAATCTATACAAGGACTTCAGTGGCATGGCATCCCCCTCTCTGTTATTTAAACTGTCATACAAAGGAAAAATATAAAAAGGTAGCTGTCCTAGAAGCAAATGTATGAAGGTTATTATTAAGTCAGTAGTGCAGTAGCACACAGTCTAGTGCATTCCTTGGAAACAGCAGGGAGAAAAAGTAGATGCTTGGTCTTTTTTTGCTATCTTTGCACTGTATGATGGGTAGTGACCTCATCCACGACACTGCCATTTTCATGCACCTGGTCCATTGAATTTAACAGCATACAATTCAAGTCCAAAATTTTGTCCAAATGATTACATTAGTAAGGATTCGCTATTGTCCATAGCTGCATGGAAGAGGTTAGAAGATCAATTCAGCACGAGTTTTCCGAAAGAAGAGCATTTTGTCCCGCCACAATGTGTTGCTCGTTATTTTTAAGTGCGTGTGCTCACACACACACACACACACACACTCGTGCACACAAACTTTCGCTCCCCCTCTTCCCTTTTCTATCTCTGCCACACATACAGGCACACTTTGTATTCAGGCAGCCATGTGCTCGTCATGTTCTGTCAGCATTTGGGCAACGTTTCATTGTGCCGTGGTCACGCTGTCATTTCACACTACACTGACCACCCAGTAATTATTCTATTTACCCACTGCTGAAGAGAGGGGGAGCAGTGGGGTGGGGGGGCTGCAGCACAGTCCAACACATCATGTAGCTACAGTATGTCTTTTTCTCCTGTCTTTGTATCTGTCTCTGTCTCCAGTTCAGAATCACTCTTATATTTTCTAATTTTCTTAATTCTGAAATCATTTATCTATTTATCTCACCCTCTTGTTATTTCTCTGCCCATGGTTATAACCTTGCCTCCCTATATTTGCTGTCCTTGAAACTTTTGTCTTTGAGGGGTTTTTTTTGAGGGTGTGAAAAAAGAAGAAGAGATGGTGTGAGCCTAAGCTTAAAGTCAGGTTAAAAGAAAAATATTATAATAGTAAATAGTTTGAGTGCAAAAAGCTGCCTCACACACCTGAGGAGGGTACTTTGTTGATAGGAGGGCAACAGGACGGAAGCCCCCTGGGATATTGCCTCTCTTTTCCTATGTTGGACAGGTCACACTCTCTAAAATATTGTCCCCAAGTAGGGACATAGTTAGTGGTAAAATGTTATCTAGTGCCATTTTCTACTTGCCTTGCCCAACTACATGGGGCATTTTAGAGAAGTTCATCCATTAGCCTTGCCTTGGGGTATCAGACTACCATATTCCCCCAAAATACTTCACCTAAGAGACCCACAACATTTCAGCTGAGCTTACCTTAAGATCTAAGAATCCATTAATCCTCTTAAAAAAAAAACCTGTTTCCCCTCAAAGTGTTAGCAAAGACAGAACCTAAGTGAACCTCAGGTGGATGTCTGTGTGAGGATTCACCATGAAGTAACTGCTGACAGTTTGTAGTTAAAAGCCTGCTTTCGTGTGGGTTTGTTATGTCTACTTTATTCTGTATGTGTGTCTATTCTAGTGCGTATGTGGGTAGCGTGTCCAATTAGTGAAAAAGACAGGTAGCTAACAGTAAGGATCTCTGTGCCCCACAGTAGTAGACTGCTAGTCATTAAGTGTGACAAGACCTGTCTGATCTGTGGTCCAACAGAGATTTACCATTAAGACAGAAGGCTGCAGTCACTTACACACTCTGCCTCTGTGTACATCTCTTTGACTGCCTCTATGCAGTATATATTAAGAAACACCTACACACACACAGGACAGACAGGTCAGATTTGGTCTGTGCAGCTACAGTAGACAGGAGAGAAGACTACATTCCATTGACAACGGCAGCACTGGCAAATATGTCACCACTGCTGCATTAAACCTTTATTATGTTTATGTGAAAAGTCATTTATATAAGAATTAGATTACGTCTGTTTTCCATTACAGTAAAAGTAAAAATACAAGACTTGACTGGAACTGGTTTAAGCGTTAGCTGTCTTCACAGGTCCACGTGATTCTTGGTAACCGAGGTCCGACCCAAGACAGAGTGTGCAGTGTAGCGAAAATGATGTCCCATTACTCTTTTTGACCTGCTTGCTAATTGGTGGCCCATCATACTGCTGCTGCCAGTGTTTGTGTTCTCTGTTTGAGTCCGTCCAGGTCAACCACATTTTGAATTGGGTCCATTTAGTCCTTGGGTCTATTTGGTTTGGGTCGTGAAGACATCTTTTGGTGTTTTGCCTCTTTTTATTTGACAGTCACAGCATGCAGAGACAGGAATCTGTCAGCCATCACTCTGACACGAGAAACAGAGTTTTTTGGGCCCAAACGTAGACATGGTATGATTAACGTGATTTATTAAAAATAATAATAATAGGTGAAGTAATAATAAGGTGAAACTTACAGGTGTGGTGAAGTTGGCAGTCCAAAAATGTTAAAACAGTAATCCAAACAGTTAAACAGGTGAGAGTCCATATATCCAAACAATAGGGTGTAATCCACATAACACTGAGAGACACGAGGGACTAAGCAGGAAACGAGACATCTGAGGAAACACAGGTTGAGACGCTGGTATGTACTATGGTATGAGCAATGGCCCGCAAAGAGTGACAGACAGACAACCTCTTAAATACACACAGGTGGACTAAAGACGACGAGACGCAGGTGAAAAAACTTAGAAGATCAACACTGACAGGAAGAAAAACAAGACAACAACACCAGGGGGAGAACGACTTCAAAATAAAACAGGAAACGATGAACGAACGAATCATGACAAGGAGAAAACATATGACAGAGAATAGGGGAAAAATGCAGAGACAGGGAGTGAGTAAACACTTGGCGATGGATAAATCAAAATAAAACCAAAAATACGATATAGCAAAACCATAACAGAAAAACAGCAATCAAACTGGCATATCACCTGTAAAGACAGCTAATGGAAACATAAGTATTTAACAATTTCATGTAGCGATTTACATATTGGCACAAAGGACAAGGGCAACAGGGCTACCTAATGCTCATTTTGCCAAGCAGTGTAACAGGCATCATGTTGTATATAATACAGTGGTCCTCTATGAGAGCCAAAGTAAGAGATTAATGTGACAACTGTGTGTTTTATTGTGCAAAAATAATGTGTTCCGATGTTGTATTTCTCTTTGTGCTCTATGGATTTGAAAGCTACACAGTTGTTTCAAAAGAAAAGTGAAGTTTAAAGAAAAGGACCTCACAAATTAAATGACAAAACTGGAATTGAAATTGTTGACGATAAAAAAAGGGCTAGCGATGGAAGCTGATAGCAGCGAAATGCCCCAAAGAGCATGTCTCACCCCACGTCACCCACACCCACGAGTGAGTCGTCCAACCGCAAGGTCTCCTGATTGAAAAGTTATCAGCGATGAGATGTCACACACAAACACACGTGCACATGTGCCCCTTATCTTGTTCCTGCATGTCACCTGTTTTAATGAAACACTCTCCTTATCCCCTCCCATCTCTCTCTCCCTATACTCCCACAAAGTGAGTTTGGTGGGGATCAATCAGCCAGGCTAACAGAGTGCGAATTGTTCTCCTACATTCCTATCTCCCTTCAGCACTTCAGCTGTCAGCGTATGAAGATACGGGCGGAGTTCTGTCTGTCTGCAGTCCATGGCTTTTAGTTGTTTTTGATTGCTATTCCCATTTGAGACAGAGACTTTTGGTGGAGTTGAGATTAAACTTAGCTAAGTTCCTGGGCGTTTTCATATTGTCACATGTGAGTTTAGGATTTAAGTGTGCTGCATTGCTTAGCAAAGGTAGGATAAGTGATTATTATGACTACCAGAATAATCTTAGCTTCTGAGACCTTCACCGGCTTTATGAACTAAATCTGTAGTTCTGAGTTTATGTGATTCTCAAAGTAAGATTTCTGCCAGTTGAAATGTAATGTTGTGAATGTTATCCTTGTGGCACTATCATAAAAGCCTCACAAAGCCTCTAACAATACAAGATGCATGCTCTGTCATTCCTTTTGATCTCACCCCAGCCATGACACCTTTGATCCTCTCTTCTCTTCCCCTCCACTCAGCGTAATATTAAAAACCAAAACTACAATGCCATGGCTGCTGCTTTAAATGAACCCAAATCCTTGTCATCATATATTAATAACCGCTCACACACAAACACCAACACCAACTTAGACACAGAGAGAATAATAAAATGCTACGCCTTTACGATCTTCCCCTTTTCTTCATATTTCTTTATTCCCCAATGTCACGCTTTGCAGTGGCGCAGAACTCGCGTTCTCTTCATAAAAACCACACACTGCCAAGGTGAGACAAAAAATAATGAGAAACTTTAACGATTTGAGCCTAATCTTTCTTCCCCAACTCCGCACGTATTTATGCAAAACGTCACAGGCAGAAAGCAATTGGAGTGTTGTTTTGCTTCTTCTCCCTGCGAAAGTTAGCTATCAAACTAGCTGGGGCGGCTAATGTTTTTCTAATAAGAGCTCACCTCTAATTTCAGTCAAACGAGGCAGTTGGTGCAGATTAGCAGAGGCAATTTTCTGCTTCAGATTCCATTATTAAAACACTCCTGCTATCAGAAAGTTTCTCTTGTTGAATTGAGAAAAGTTTTTTTTTTTCCTTGAGCTTGGATTAATACCTTGAGGCTATTGTTGCTGTTATCTCTTTATTCTTAGGGAGTAATTCGGCATGTCGGCCAGCTGTCAGAGTGCGAAGTCAAACATCAACCACTCGTATAATTTTAATCATGCAATTGAAACTCTTGGCAACAGATTTTAAACTGACCAGCACAACAACACCATCTTTATTTTCTGTGCAACAATACAGATTCTCTGTTTTCAAGAGCTGACCATGACAAACCCTCTCCTTTCAATATAATGTGGGCATGATGTCCCTTTTAATACTAATGAGCCATTCAGCCCTATATCCTATATCCTGAAACATAAGGCTATTACATATTGTAATAATAACTCAAGATGAGTGTATCCAGCTTGCTTTAACATGATTGAAACTCATATTAACATCAGCCAGTGAATTATACTGACCCTGATAGGACCTTATCAGTGTCCAAAGTAATGACTGTTGGCCAAACATTACGCAAAGAGCACTAATATTCAGGCGTCTGTCTGAACACTGAGTGGCGTGGCACCACGCAATGTGGCAGAGGTAAAGTGCAGGTTTTGATTGTTGCCATGGGTTACTGTTTGTCCATGCAAGCTGCAGGGGTGATTTGTCATTTAATACATCACTGTCACGTTCTGTCTCTCTCACAGGTTGCATTCACTTCTGTTTTCATGAATATTCTCTCCGCCAGTGATTTATTTAATCCTGTTTCTCCACCCTCCACTGCACACGCAAGCACACACACACACACACACACACACAAACACTACACAATACACATACCAGTGCAGAGACATTTTTCCCACAGTCTTGCATGTGCATAGTTTTATCTCATGTGGACACACACACGTGCAGTGCATTTACAAAGCACAGTTCTCACATTCATGCACACAAAAGTATTGTGTGTATTGGTCGGTGAAGGCAGGGTCTACTGAGCTCATTCATATGTGAAGGATGTATGATTCTGTAATTGCTTTGAAGGATGGCAAGAGGGCAGTTCTGTGTGTGTGCGTGTGTGTTCGCGCACATGCATGATTGCGTATGTGAATGTCAGGTGGTCAGCTTTCCAAAATAAATAGGCATGTCCCATCATGTTAAATGAAGTCATGCGTCTCCTTATCAAATTGAACACTAATTCTATCTCTTCCCCTCTCTGTTGCTTGCATTTCTTCCCTTTTTTTAACAGTACGGTGTTGTATACAGGCTGAAAAATGACTGCGGGATAATATCAGGAAGTTCATTTCGAACACTTAATTTAATAAATGTCTGCAAGAGGTCTTGCCTAGTGTCACACAGAGATGAGGTAGAGGATCCCTATTCTAGGGCCCTATGAAATTCATTTAAATTTTTTCCAATTTAATAATCAATTTAAGCACATTTTGTCATCAGAAAGAGTGCATAATCATGTGGTGGATAATTACAATTTCAACAATTCAATAAGAAACTATTAAAAAATGTAATCAATATTAATGAATTTGAGGTATCATGCAAATGTGCATATTAAAATATTCAAATGTATGTGCAATAATTTATGGGGACGATTCACAATAAATGTATTGCAACAGTAGGATATTAAAATACAATAATACTATTTAATAGAGGACAGTGAATGCATTGTTTCAATACATGTGCCGTGAATTGTCCTCTATTAAATAGGTTATTACTTGACAACTGACGATCTTCTGCAGGCCAGCCTCCATATGCTAGACAAGGTAATAAGGTCTGACGCTACTTCTTGTTAATTTCATGGGAACTGATATGATAGAGAGCCCAAGAACAACTTAATGGACCTTGAGTTAGTATTGTTTTGTCGTCACTATTCTGTTCGTTTCTGTTCTAATCTATTCTGTTCTGTTGTCTTGTGTTTTTATTCTATTCTGTTTTTATTCTGTTCTCTAGCTGGTGGACTGAGTGTGCTGAGGTTGTACAGGATGCAGTGCTGTGAATAATAAGTCTTGTCTTTGTGTGTGTGTGTGTGTGTGTGTGTGTGTGTGTGTGTGTGTGTGTGTGTATGTATGTGTGCATGTACATATCCATATCCCAATCCTTCCTGTTACGAGTTCTGTCACAACAGCAGGTAAATTACTACAAGCAACAGAGCACTCAAGGATTACCCTCATGTAGGATTAGCATTCGCTACCTGTACGTATGTGTGTGTGTGTGTGTGTGTGTGTGTGTGTTTGTGGGTGTGGATATGATTGTGTGCTTTTGTCTACACACATGTACTGTATGTGTGACTAAGATAAAAAGGAAAGGGAAAGTTTGACTTTGACTCCTAAGCTGCTTTGTCAATGCATAATTCATCTCTCTCTACTGGCTGCACCTTGAAGCCTTTGAAACTATCTTAGCTGCTCCAACTGCAACGAAAACAAACCATAAACAAGCTCAAGTGTTAGTATTTTATTTTGCTTTTCATAAGATTTAATGACACAAAACAGACATTGTTAGTGTTACTGTGGTTTCAGCTAAGCCTAGCTTCAAGGACTTAGCAACATTTAGTCACTTGTGACTACTTTTTTTTTTATATGCGCAAACCTGATTTTGAAATTTCTGTTTGGCAATCACATTGGAAATTAATGACAAAGACTGACATTGTATCATTTTATCAATGTTAGAGACTGAAACTATGGGTATATACTGTAGCTGCACTTAAACTATGTTATCTTGAGATAGCAGATAGTGAGACAGCTTTACAGTGCTTTGTCTAAACATTGCAGGAATTTTAAATTTTTTTACAACCTCGGTCAGGGCTTAGCTTCAGGGCTGTTTACAACCACTTGTGTTCCATGACCTATTGTACTTCTTCTAGTAAGGCCATGTCTTATTTCAGCTCGAAGTTTGTGAGTAAAAAGTTATTATAATCGATACGAATTATGCGAACTAGGACATAAAAACAAATTATGTTCTGCAATGTTCTCATTTTATTTTAGTAAATAGGTTACTTATGTCACTTTAAGTTAAGAAAAAGAGTCCAATAGCATTAATCTGATATGATGAAACATACAAATTTGATTCTTGCTCTTTACTGAATTCCTTGCACTGTTTTTCTTTAGCTTTTTCACTTCTGTTATTTCACAATCAAATGCAAGAGGAAATAGAGCTAAATATCTGACATTAAATCAACAGTGGAGAATGCTTATCAATGAGTCATTTTTGGTTGATGTTTGTGTCAGTACTGAGCAATTGATGCAGCACTACTGCCAGTAACACCTGGTACAAGACAAACCCTGTTTTAGCCTAACAGGAAAGGCTCTGTTAAAATAGACAATCCAATGAGCCGTCAAAAATGTACAACATTATAATTGTGGCCGACAGATTTGAGAACATACTGGAGATATTCTCAGCTGGCAGTGCTGTGTCATAATCTCGCTGACCCTCCTCTCTGCCCTCTATTTCTAACTAGACCTCGGCAGACTGCGCCTCTGTGCACGGAGCTGCAGGCCAAGGTGTTACAGTGCTACACAGAAAATCCACAGCAGACCCTGCACTGCTCTAGTCTCGCCAAACAGTACATGACCTGTGTCCAGCAAGCCAAGAAGGTAGGAAAACTGTTTGTTTTTTTTGATAGGATATTTGTGTGAAGGTTTGTTTGTGTGTATCAGTCTGTTATAATACAGTACTGTGCAAACGTTTTAGGCAGGTGTGGAAAAAATGCTGTAAAGTTAACACAATTCCAAGTGAGTGAACAGAAGAAAAATCTAAATCAAATTAATATTTGGTCTGAACACCATCGATTCTTCTAGGTACATTTGTACAAAGTCAGGGATTTTGTAGGTGTATGATTAAACAGTTATAAACAGGTGCTAATGATCACCAATTACATTTTTAGGATAAAACACTCAGCTAACAAGGTGACTAAAGGTGACTACTGCTAAACACAGTTTACACAAGGTAGTTATACAACATCAGCAAGGTCTCTCCCGGGTAGACATTTCAAGGCAAACAGGGATTTCCAGATGTGCTGTCCAAGCTCTTTAGAAGAATCACAAAGAAATGTGCAACATCGTAGATGCAGTGGTGAGCCAAAGAAACTTAATACAGCAGATGAAAGACACGTCATGCTTACTTCCCTTTGCAATCGCATCAGCTCAGAGCTGCAGAAAACAGTGGGACCCTGGTACGCCCATCTACTGTCTCGAGAGGTCTGGTTGCAGCCAGGAAGCCATACCTCCGACATGGAAACAAGGCCAAGCAAATCAATTAAGTACGGAAACACAGGACCCGGTGTGCAGAAAAATGCTCTGGACTGATGAGTCAAATTTTTTGGCTGCAGCAGAAGGCAGTTTGTTCGCCGAAGGGAAGAATGAGTGTCTGCAGGCAACAGTGAAGCATGAGGAAGTTTGGGACTGCATTTATGCAAACAAAGTTGAGGATTTTGTCATAATGAATGTTCTCCTCATTGCTGAGAAGTACAAGCAGATGCTTATCTATCATGCAGTACCATCAGGGAGGCATCTGATTGGCTTCAAATTTATTCTGCAGCATGACACCACCAATGATTTGATTTAGATTTTTCTTCTGTTCACTCACTTTGGATTTTGTTAATTGATCATTATAATCTATTAACATTTCTATTTATGAAAGCATTCTTACTTTACAGCATTTTGTCCAGTACTGTATATTCTGTACTTTCAAGCAATTTCCTACTCCCATTGTTATTTAGTTTTTGCCGTTATCGCTCATTCCCTTTCAGTAACACACTTGGCCAGAGCACTTGGAGTAGCTCCCTTTTCCTTTAAAGATAGACAGAAGGATAGCAGTTAATTAGTCAGACCTGGAAGGAGCTCAACAGTGACACTGACAGTGGAACAAAAAGGTGAAGAAGAATAATCCTTTTATTCCTTATACCAAATCAGTTAACTTCTGAGGATTGTGATCTGCATGTTGGTTACTTTGACACTTCAGATAGGAAGCAAAATCAATGAGACGTGCTTATTGGGCGGAATTATAAGTCACAAGGCGTGCACTGTGTTTTGGAACTTTCTGATAGGAAGATTACACCGTTATTAGTGTATTAAAATCAGTTTTGGCATTCAGCTCTTTGAAATGCATTCTGCTCTCTGCTGATGCTTTCGCAAATAGTGTTCAGACCCTACGCTTATCTACAAAGTGCTTATTTTACCCAATTTCTCCATCAAAAAACAATAATGAACAGGGCAATTTGCACATTATTATCGTGACAAAACGCACTGATATGGCTCCAAAGTAGATAAAAGCCACAAAACAACAATTGGTGAGTTTGGCAGTTTAAACGGTCGATAAAAGCAAGGCAAAGGCTCACAATAAAAGCAATCAGTCTTTTTAAACTGGTTCAAAAGATCCATTTGCCAGTGGGATGGGAATCTTTGGGGAAAAATAGTGTAGATGTGTTTGTACGTAAGTCGGTTTGGTGGTGGTGGTGGGCGGTTGTGACCATGTGTTGTATAAACTCGGATTGTGAGACTATAAGTAAAGGCAAGCTGGTTTTTCTCTTTTTTGATGCACGTGTTTAATTCAGATTCAATCAGGCATAGCCTGGACAGAGTGAGTGTGAATTAGAGTCAGAGAAAGAAAGAGAGAGAGATAACACAGAAGAGACACAAAGAGAGAGTTAAAAGGCAAATGAATAAAAATTAAAGCTTCAGTCTGTATCAAACATATCAACACCACGCCCATCCAACCTAAGTGAATGTCGTATGGGCTGAAAACCAGAACAGACATAGACCCTACACTGTCCTCAAAAGATAAATGAGAAGTTCTTTAAGGGTAATTTCGGTATTTGTAAACCTGAAATACATTTTCATATATTTTGGGGTCGAAATGACTAGTAGGTACAAAAGGTTTTGGAATCCTTTCAGTAGATGGCTTCAGCCGGCGAACCTGCTGCAGTGGCTGCAATGTATCCCTTTGGGACAATTGCGCCCGTCAAAATTACGACCACAAAAAGTTCTTCTTTTTGCCATCTAAAGGCTCAGACTGTCACAGGTGTCTGACACCATGTGACACCCTTTGTTTTTAACCAGAAACGACAGTCTCGTGTGTCAGAGTTGGGGAGAGGAGTTTGTTGTGTTGGAGTAATGTTAGGAAATAAAGTCTTTTGAGCAGTTCCTTTACATACACAACAAACTCTTCTCTCCAACTCTTGACTCACGTTTCCACCACCACATTCCTGCAACTCAAAATTCATAAAATCCTAAGAATTGTTGGCTTTTATGAATTTTGAGTTGCAGGAATGTGGTGGCTTTTCCAAAAAACTCTTGGTCCCAAACATTTTATCTCTGACATCTTCTCTGTCTAACCTTTCTTTATTGGGATAATCTAACAGATTAAATCTTGCTTCTTAAGAATGACCTGCGCTACTCTTTTGAAGACAGTTGGATTTTCAGGTTGACCTTTAAGACTTCTGAGTGCTCTATCTCAAGCTCTTACTTAAAAAGGCATATAAATTTTCCTAGGTTTAAGATAAATGTCCTATTAAACTACCTACATCCGATATTCTTTATTATATGCTTTGCTTCTTTACTTCTCTCTTATCCACCCGTCGTGTGTATTATCTGCTCATCCTTGGATCATTCCTGCTGCTGTCACTGTTGATCCAGCTCTTCTCTTCTAGATCCCATCCACCATGCGTCCCTCTTCCTATATTAAATCCTCTCTTGCTGCCCTTCACTGCACACTGTCACATTAACCAGTGTATTAGCTCTGATCAGCACCGCTAGCCATAACAGAGCTCTGTTAGGTCTTAGTGTCTTTTGCTAACATGTGAGGTGCTATCCCTCTGATGTTCATTTGTTCACACAGTCACATAGCTTGGTCTCAGACCCACTGCTGGCTGCCATAAATTGTTCTGGAAAGGCCCTATTAGGAGCTGTAGACATTTCAGACAAATTCATACAGGCAACAAATTTCTACAGATAGTCAACTTTAGCAAGCTGTTCTATTATTATGATGTAGTTTTAGAGCCGTCACCTCTCTCCCAATGGTTCTGTCAGGCATTATTTAAAAACCTCTTGCTGCTGTAGTTATTTGCATCTATATTACTCTAAGCTTCCATGCTTCACTTTGAGCTCCAGCGGCATTGGTTGGACAGGGTCACATACAGCGCAAAAAGAGTCTGCAGACGGGGTCAGTGAATGTAGGTGGGAATGAAGAAGCTACAGAGATACGAAAGATGGAGACAAAAGAGTACTGATCTAGTCCAGATTTTTTCTGACTGTGATGCACAGGAGAGTTGACCTTACACTTAAAAACCTGTGTGACATACATGTAAAACATATTCTATCATACAAGTGGGGGGGGGGGGGGGGAAAAACTTTTCGAAACTACAACAGTCACATTTGTTGAGTTTAATATGTAGTAATGCTGGGTCAAAATGTAAGTACTCAAATAGGAATACGTCGGAATGATACTCAAATGACTGAGAGTGGGTCAAAAAGAGAGAGGAGCGGGCAGAGCTGCCACTGGAGGCTCCCGATCAGTCAGCCTTAATGAAAAGAAACGAGTGGGCAGTCCCAAGACCCCTCTGGACACGCAGGCAGCTGTCCAGTCTGCCTGTCTATAAATGGATCTGACAGAGCTAGCAGCTTGGCAGAGCAGAACACTTGGACGAGAGTTTTACTAGGAAAACTTTCAGTATTGCTGCAGGTGGTTAAGGGTCAACGGGGAGCAATATGCACTACAGATTTAGTCATGAGAGAAAGAGCACTGGATCATATTTCATTATGAAATATAATATTCTGTAGACCCCGGAGGAAGCATTTTGTTAGGGTTGAGACTGTTAATGGAGGTTTTTTACCTTTCTCTGAAATAGGTGCCTCAGCGCGTGAGCTCATCTGTAATATGTACATTTTTGAAAAAGCTGATTTAATGCATTCCGACAATATTTGAACAACAAACATCAGAAAAGAAACAATTTAACAACCATTTCATTTCATTTATTTATTTCTTTGCTCAGGACCATAATCATATGGCATGGAGCGCAATCGACAAAATGACAAGATGAAGGCATACTGCTTGGTAAAGAAAAAACAGCAAATATTGCTTAAACAAATGAAGAACATTCTTCAAAAAGACACCCAGTTTGCCAATGACTTTTGGCTTGTCTGATTGCAGCAACAAAATTAAATTATACATAGATGGGTACCCTACATAATACTTTGGCAGATACGTTTCCCTGAAATTTATTATGCTTACAAAATAATATTCTCGTCTCTTAGACGGTTGTCATTACAAAGGTTGCAAATCTGGGTTTTCATGCAACAGATCTTTTTCCAGCTTGAATGCATGTTTAAATTCTACGTACATATCACATGATGTCATGATGCTATGGTGACGCATATACACCAGCATTATACAGATTCAGCAGATACATTACTCGGTTGATTTTAGTATCTTTACCTTCTGCCAGCTTCCCCCAATAACGAATAATTTTCTTTTTAACTGCGACACAAAGTGGGTATCCTCCCAGTTCCCCGTACACCATATGCACCAATCTTTTTTTTTTTTTTTTATGTTGGATAAGAACAAAACTTTTTAAATTCCATTACATTAACACTGGGCTGACACACATGCACTTTGTAATTTTTTAAAAGACTATTTCTCTGCTGCACTGAAGGACAAGGCAATAATACACCCAAATATTTTTGAGATGCACTCTGGGAAAGAGGGCAGGTATGTTTAAAATAACAAGCAAAATAAACTGGCTATTCGTGGGCAGATAAAATAGCTTGTGAGTTAGAAAAGACACAACACAATGTGTGGATACAGTAATTTTTCAGCTTTGTGCGACAATAACACGACTGCTCAATAGACAGCAAAGCTTCTAGCCTTGCTGAAAACCTCCTGACAGCTTAAAAGCTCTGTTCTTTTGTTATCTGTATGTGCTCATAAGGATTTTCTAAAGCAGATGCATTCTTCCCTGTGATTAAAGGGAAAATGCTGTATTTTCCCCCCACAAAATTAATCTTTGTCTGAAGTTGATACCTTATGGTTCATGCTTTTATTAAATATAGTTATCTTTCTCTCTTTTGTCCCATTCTGTATATGAAGCTTGATGCCTATCGAATATCATCTGTCTATTTTCCTCATTGTCCTGTGGTGTTTTCTGTATTCTGCAGTCTTGTTCAATTGTGTATCATGAAGTCATGTGTATACGTGAATCTCACCACCAGGCCCATACTGTCTTGGCCAGGATCGGTTCTATCACTTCTGCCCAGCTACCGCTGGCTTGTATGACTTTCCAAGAGTTTATTCATGTAGGCCCTACTGTATATATCTTACTCTTTGTCCGCCTGTCTGTTTGTCAATCAATCAGCCAATGAAACCAGCGGCCTGCTTATCTGTCTTTTCTCTGCCAGTGTCTTGATCTGAACATCACTAGAGTATCTATCTCACTTTTTCTGTCTCCCGCTTGAAGTCCATCCAACTCACTATCTACAGTGGCGCAGCCTTCCTTATATGTCACTCAAAAGTTCTTTTATGTTTTATGATTCATGCATGCACACACATTTTTCACACACGCTGCCCTCTGCCATCCATTAAAGACAGTTGCCTCAGGATATGGCCTTGCACCTCCGCTCTGCTATCACTCCCCCGTCCCTCTCCTGTCAGTGTCTCTAGTTGGGCCATTGTCATGCATATAGGACCTTATGTGTGTGACTGGTGTGTGTGTGTAAGTGGTGTGTGCGTGTGTGTGTGTGTGTTAGGGATGCAGGGTAAATGTCAGCTCACCAAGGCCCTGCGTTACCATGAAGCTTTGTGGGTTTTGTCTCTTTTAGGTGTGACGTTAGACAGTATCTCTATATATTGTCACAAAATGGTCTTTGTCATTGGAAGTTTTTATACTCCATGTGTGTTTGTGCGCCTGCATTCATGTGTTTGTGTGAGTGTAAGCCCATGAGAGAGTTGCCAGTCCACCCTTTACCTCTCATCATCTATTCTCTCTTTCAACCTCCTCCTCTGTGAAACAAAAGACATCCGTCCTCAAAGTCACATTCAAGAACAAACGTTTCATAAACCACCACTTACTGTAAGTGTCACCCCTCCTTCACAATACTTCAAGGCAGTAGCCATTTGCAGAATGCTAGTGCTAGCGTTGTGCCATTTAATACCATTAGCAGGGGCCAGCGGCATTGGCGCAACACTTGCCAGTGTATCCCACATACTTAACCCACTTGAACCAGTCGGTCTCCTGAACGCAGTATTTGTCTACCCTGATGTGTGAGTGTGTGAGTGTGAGCACGGGCTGTCCTCTGAGATGCTTGGTTAAGTGCCACTCTGATTGTGCCTTGATTACCAAGGCTTATGGAGCATTGCAGAAACAAAAAAGGATGTGGAAAAGGTGCATTTGTACATGTGTATAGTGGTGCTATTTTTAAAGGTAATCAGACATATGTTTATTCTCAATTATAGTCTTTGAACAGTTTGAAATTGGCATGAGTTTTCAACAGTTAAAACATATACTTGGAGCCCTTGTGGGGGGCTGATAATATGCAAATGGGTTGGGAAAAATAGAACCACCTAACAGTTTATTGCAGCCCAGTGCATTACCTTTAACTACAACCTCAGAAATGACAAGTGAATTCAACAGTGCTTTAACGTTGACACCCTGGCTCTAGAAACTGACAGTGACTGAGATACCTTTTTAATTAAAGTTAATAAGTCAGAAATAGAGAGAATGATTGATAGAGTTGCATGTTAAAGGCAAGGTAGGCAAGTTGTTTCTAAAACACTTTTTGTCAGATTTGTTGAAACTGTCTTTATATACCAATACATATTAAAAAGTTAGGTGCTCTGAAAAAGAGATTTAAAAAATGGAGTGTCTGTAGACCTCATAGGGCTGCAATAAAAACAGACACTCGTTCTGTTCGGACCAAATAGCACTCAACCGCGCTACCATGGCTACCTGCCTACATGTGCGCACACGGTCACTCAGACCCGTCGCGAAGCTAGGAGAGGTCAGACCGGAGTCAATGTCGGCGTAGCTTTTCAACAATGCAAACAACTGAGGGACCCCAAGGGGCTGAAAAGTGACACCATGCTTTATGTCTGCTGACAGGTAATGTAATCTGGCCTTTTCGTTTTGATGGTAATTTGTTACTTTCATGAAGTATGTATTGCTAGCCAGCGAAGTTACCTACTTAGCATATAGGTGACGGTAGCTACAACAGTGAAAGTGTACGCTGGTGTAATGAGCCAGAAACGATTATTATCAGTATCAGCAGCTGAGTTGTAAATCAGCAGCGCTGCTGTCTTGGAAAGTTAGCCTCTAAACTTAAACTCTAGGTGTAGAAGTGTGTCGAAGAGATATTTTTATAACTAGCCTTACCCTCTGTCCAAGCTGTGTTTATATGTTCACTGAGTAACAGTATGAGGAATACAGATAGATTATTGTTTTGATTGCATTTTATGTAAAAATGCTAACTATTGTATAAGAGAAGAATGTCAGGTATTGCAGACTTATTACTAAGCTGATACTCGTTTCTGTATTACTAGGTACAGCAAGGTGTACAACAAAAATTCCAGGAACTGGAGCTTGTACTCATTGAAGGTAGAGAGTTGGTTGTGTCCTGCTACTGAGGAGATGCCTGGAAGCAGAACCAGGAGACACGATGATCACCGTCAACATGGGGTTCTGGCACTTGTCCCTGCCCCAACTGTATTGCTAGGTATGGCAAGGTGGACAACTAAAAGTAATCTTGTTGGTTTAGAAATGTGGTAATCATGTTATACGATGCTATATCTTTCACCCTGTATATACTTAATTTTAATAATGATGAGATGATGTTTATAAGTTATCTATTTCTGATATAGGTTGTAGTTTTAGTCATAATAATAATAATAATAATAATAAACAAGCGTTATACCACATTTGGCTGTCATTATTGGAGACATAAGACATAAATGTAGTTGCTCGATTGTTTACGCTGCAAGTGTAAAGAAAAGACATTTATCATTTAAACATTTTTATTTAAAAATTATTAAAATATTATCCAGAACAGGGAAAATCTACCCTCCTGGAAATAAAATAAAAACTATGTACATGTATTCATCTACACAGTGGATGAAATTATTTGTATAGCACTGTGTCAGTTAGTGACATTACATCTTACACCCTGCTAGGGATAAAACCTCTTTATTGTCCTAGTGGATCAGAAGAACAGTCACATGTCTTCCAAACAAAGCAACTCAGTATCACAACTCTGTGACCAAGTGCTCCACATTACCACAACTGTCTGTTACTCTGTCCTGGGCCTGGAAGGTCAGCCGTGTGCGGTGCATGGAAACACAGTAGTCTGGATGTTGTCCACAGTCCTCAGATTCTGGCCTGTAAATGAATATATAGTTGTTAGAACCTCAAATTGGAAAGATTGGTGTAATTAGACAGAACAGTCTTCAACATGATTAGATATTTCTATTGAACAGGGCTTCATTGTTCTCTAACAGGACTTCAGGTCCACATTGCACACCAGGTCAACAGACATAACACAGGTGAGCCAGTGGTTGAAGCAGAGCTGTAGTCAGTGGTGGTGTAATCAGTAAACAATAATAATAAAGTATTAACAATAGTGATGGATTGCATTTATATAGCACTTTATTTTTGACACCCAAAGGGCTTAGGGGGAAACTTGACTCAAACACCAGATAAACCTTGAGACAAGTACACTGGGAGATAATATACTGATATTATATATTCATACCTGTTCATATGCCGTTGTTGGAGCTTGAAGCTTGACGCAGGTCCTAGAATATATACTCCTTAGCTTGCACTTCGTCCTGCCTGTCCTGCCTCTCCTTCCTCGTACCCTGGCTGTGCCATGTTTTGGGGGCGTAGCTTTGGAGGAGCCCTGAAGGGAGGGGGTGGGAGTTTCTCTGTTGGATATTTTCAAAACCTAGCAGTTTCTTGCTAGTCTCTCAAACTTACCTACCCTAACTTTAATGATGAGCTCACTGTTTGTCAAAGGGATACTTCATTTCAGTAGTCCCCCATTATGATGTGTACACATCAGTAATATCTGTTAACGGCACGTTAACGTATTTGCAACAGAGGTACGTTACATCTGTGAGTGTGAAGAGAACTGAAGGGAAAGGAGGCTGATTCAATAAGTGAGTGACACTTGGTGGAGAATGAAGTATAATTAAAACTGTGAAATAAGAAACAACATATCACCCAGCTCTAATATCTGTCACATTTTGGACCTTGGACCGGTGTAGCGATTGTAAAAGAAGATGTTGTTAGCAGAACAAGTAATCACCATGAAGAAGCAGGAAATTTTGCCAAAAATAGAGCCACACGGAGATAAGTACAAATCTGTGGGAAGGTTACAGGACAGCCTGCGATGGACTGGCGACTTGTCCAGGGTGTACCCCACCTTTCGCCTGATGTCAGCTGGGATTGTCTCCAGCCCCCCGCGACCCTGTACGCAGGATAAGCGGTTGATGATGGATGGATGGTTACAGACCGCACTAACCCACAAAAGGCACCAAGGATTATGCTCACGGTTTGAACAATCTATGATGCGGTGAAGTAAAAACCTGTGTTTGTACTGGGCAATTAAAAACCCTAGTGTGTGTCCACAGCAGTGCTTAGACATGTCCTGCCAGGATGTAAATACAGCTGGTGGGATAAGCAAGCGTTCACGTGCTTGGCATCAACAAATGAGATTAACAAGAGAAAGAGAAAGATGTTCTTAAACTATTTGAAGTGTATGCATCCAACTGGATTCAACTTGACTTTAATAACATAATAACACTGGGAATAAGTATTATTTCATCATCAAGATGCTGCAGTGAGTTGACACTAGAGAGCATGTGGGTGTGTGTTCTTGCACCTTTTGCCAGGAAATGTTTGCCTGGTGTTGACTTTTTTAGTGAGCTTCACACAGGCCTTGCATGCAACAGTATCCACTAAAACAGAAAGCTATAGATGGAATAACACCGGTGAAGAACGCAGGAGTTCTTCCAGTACTGACTCACTTATGCACACACCTATTAGGCTGGATTTAAGAATTAGGGTAAAAAAATATTTTAGTTAAGGTTAGGGATCACATTTAACTCGATTAAATAGTTTTCTTGATCGACAGAAAACCACTCTTCTTGGCTCACCTTGGGCTCTGGGAAATTGTATTCAGCATGTTGGTTTTTTACAGTTTTCCCACATTTTCTTAGACAAAGGGTTAAAATTTCATTTATTATTCAATTAGAAAATTAAGTGTGACTTGTGATCCCAGTAAACTTTGAGGTTAGGTATGCAAGTATGATGGTCAACATTAGAGTTTGCAGGCAGGGAATGCATTACAGTACAAAGTGTATTGCTTCTCATCTTGAGCTCCTTTTTAAGGCCTTTAAAGTTTTAGTTACAGAGGACAAAGGAAAAAGGCATTAGAAAAATTAAAATAATATGGTTGAGTATGGGTGTGTGATAGAAAATGGCCGGGAGTTTGGAGCACATGGGTTTGCAGATGGATTGGTCCCCCGCTTAATGTCAGCTTCATCAGTTGTGCCCTGTTTGTGTAGTAAATCTGTGCATGTGAACATTTGTGTATGTGTGTTAGTATCTGAGCTATTCCCCCTTCTTCTTTAAAACATTCATCGGTTGACATTTTCCACTACAGCCACTTTTAACCACAAACTAACTCACCAGTGTTTTTGTAGGAAGCTGTCCATTTCTAAATGTAGTGCCAGGAGCGTCTTAAGCACCTCTCAGACAACATTCAGTCCTAACAAAATCCGAGAACTGAATCGCTTCAGTAACGGCACTCTGCCATTTCCCCATCTTCTGCCCAGCGCAAAACCAAACAAAGAAATCAAGACGTCTTCATTCAAACCTATTCAGTTTGTCCAGGTGAAGAATTTGATTGATGGGAAGAGAATAAAGGAGGAAAAAACGAGGGATGAGTCTTTGTAGGAGGGATGAAAGAGGAAGAGAAGGTGCCTTTCAGAGAGAGAATGGATGGAGACTGATGAAAGAGAAGAAAAGTGGGGGAGAAAGGGGCTCAAAAGTGCCCGTCAGTGAAGGGTTAACAGAAAACTGTAAGAGAGAGATACAGTAGGAATGTAGAGGATGAATAAAGGGAAGAGGAGAGGTGGGGGAATGTCAGAAAGTACTGAAGGAAGAAGAAAGAGGAGAGGACGAGTCTCTGTTAGTCACTACTGTGGGAAAGAGAAACAAGAGACAACAATATGTCAGATTGTAGGATTGTAAAATAGAGGGGGAAATAAGAAAATAACAGAAATGTGTGTGTATGAATGTGTATGGCTATCAGTAGTTGCATGTGGTAAGCCCCACTGTGAGCCTTGTCCTGCCTGCTAACTCTAATCTGATAACAGAGCCACTCTATACAGCAGCAATCTGGTCCTACACACACACACACACACACACACACACCCAGACAGTTCTGTATATTGTAATATCCGTTATTAATATCTCCTTTATGGAATACCAGCATACCTCCTCCACCGATTATAGCTTTTGTGTGATGCAAAATTGAACCAATACTGACATAACATTCATATATTTTTTTGCCTTCCATTTTCATTCCACAAATCACTATTATTATTAAGATTACTTGCTTCATAGGTGTTGTTTTTTTAAATTATCATTTCATACCATTATAGTACTTTGGCAAATATTGACATACGCCTGCGTTGTGAATATCATATAGCCATCTGTATTGCCCACACAAAAGCTCTCACACTCTCTCTATGTCTCTCTCTTTCCCTCCGTCCATCCCACCTCTCCTTCACATCCATCATCTCCAAGGCGACCACCCCGTGAAGGCACAGGCCACATAAAGATTAGCTGTGCTCTCTCATGTCCCTCCCCTCCGTCCTCCAACAACCTCTTGCTCTCTCGCTCTCTCTCTCTCTCTCTCTCGCGCTCTCTGAAATCAGCATCCAGCTAAACATGTGATCCATGCCTCTTGCCAGGTTGGAGCTGCTATGCGTCTTACTTCATTTGGGTACAGATAAAGTGTCGGGGGAAAATTGTGACAAAGGGACTCGCTAGGTGAAGGCTGAGGTGTTGTGAATGGAATTGTCATTATCATCTTCATCATCATATTGTTAGACTTGTTAGCTGCTTGATGCTTGATGTCACTGACATGGGCTCAGTTGGCTTTCAGTTTATGTGAACGGGTGTGTCAAGTTTTTATGTTGAAGGAATAGCTTATTTTCGGGTCATTTTTTAAGGAATGTAATTTTTCCTGCTAACCCAGAGTGTGACAATCTCATGTGGGCAGTAGGCAAAACATGTTAATGAAAATGATAATAAATGTAACTGACAAGCACTAAATCTACCCTGACAAAGGCATTACATTGATAGGAATGCAAAATGTGAGAGAATCCATTTAAGAACAGTCTGACAGCACTACAGAATATGACAGATATAAATACATAATATAAATAAATAATTTGGACAAACAAACACGTTCAATTAAATCCAAACACAATGCCCCACACAGTTGAACAATCTCCTTTTTTAGTTTCCAGTAGTGCTGGAGTTATTCATCGATGTCATTGTTAAAAGTAATTTCTGCACCGCTGCTGTCGTTACGTTACACCATGTGTCATCTAACGTTCGGCCATTTTACATTTTCTGATTATTTAACGGCCACTTATGAGTACATAAATACAAAAATGAAACTAACGTTACAGTCTGTTGTTATTTTCTTTGCCCCACACTGATGCAAAAACACATTTGCCGGTGATAATATTACTGCATATTACTCCAGTGATATAAATAATAACAAGTACTTCAGTACAAATACTGATTCTCTAGTTCAGGAAAGGGTTGAAGTTTTTGATATTTATTTTGATAAATTTATTGTTATATTAATAGAATGATCTTTAGAATAATCATAAGTAAATGAGTCATTAATCATCTAATCGAAAAAAATTATCGTTAGAGTAATCGATTTGAAAGATAATCGTTTGGTGCAGCCCTAGTTATCAGTATAAATAGACATGTATGGAGAGAGTGAGGGGGGTGACATGCATCAAAGGTCCCCAAGATGGGTTTAGACCACTAGGCATGGAGAGACCTAGGGTGGGTTAGGGTTAGGGTTACAGAAGGTAGCATTGAACTATCTTGGTAAGATACATCGTTAAACTAACCAACATCTAAAGTACGACTGTTTCCTAAAACTGTCTGACTTTCAAAGCAGAAAACTCACAAAACGTTGTCATATTATGCCTAAATATGTCGGTTGTGACCGATATTAAGTGACATTATTACGCTAACTTATTATTTAGTGTTTTCATATTATAGTCGTATACCGGCATTAACAAGAAAATCAACAGTAGTATTAATAAAATCAACAATATAAATAATAAATAACCTAATCATTTTATTTAACCTAAATGTATAACTGTTTTACAGCAATAGCAACGTTTTAGAAGAAAAAAATAAGAACTATAAGTGATTACAAAACATTTAGTAAAATATGTTTAATCTGCTTGCCAAGCTTGCCAAGCGGCTAGTGGGGTCAGGCACGCCCTCAAACCAAGCTAGTCTGAGCAGAGGCCCTTTGGTTCGACTCTCCTTTGTTCGGGTTTCCATTGTAGAAATGTTGTACCTGTACCTGCTTGCAGGTACTTTTTTTCGTATCACCTCACCTCGGTTGAAGTTCCAAGTGAGCTGAGGTGATACTAAAATGTAACGTGAAAACAGGACAGACTGCTGATTGGTCAGAGAGAATCGTCACTAGTCACTGCATCATCATTGCGTGCGCCAGACAGAGGCCAGCAACAGAAAGTTTTATATTTTACAGTTTTCGTATGTAATTTCATCACTAAATCCACTTCTGAGAAGTTTTGAGGTGAGAAATCAGCTGTGTAGATTTCGAATATTGATAGTTTTACGAGAAGTGATGGCGGAACAAAAATGTGCTTGAAAGTTTTCGGAGTTGAGGAAAGAACATCATTCCTGTGCCGACCCGCGGGAGGAGCGTGTGAGGCCGGCCAGCTGCCTGCTCACAGAGCCCTCTGCTCCCGCCGTCACACAGACCGCTGCAGCAACAACGGCAGAGGAAAACACAGCTGGAAGGTTTTCATACCGCTTATCTGTCTTTACATTCTGAGTAATGTTGAAACGTTTTAACTTAAAAAAGAGAAAGCTGTGTGGATCACTGGTGTGTGTGTGTCGCATTGAACATTACGTCGCGGCAGTTGTGTGTGGCGTCGCTATGACGACAAGCTACGTACTATCTCTGGGTTCTATCTGCAATGGAAAACGGAGCAGGGCCGAGTAGAGTCGAGTCTATCGATTGTGGCATTTATCGGCAAGGCAGCATAGATCGTCAGAACACCGGCAACAGTTCAACGTTAAAAGACGATGCAACTCGGACTCTGTTTGTGCCTGGAAATTCACAATCACAACCTGTAAGTATGCTTTATTGGTTGTGAATTATATTTAAAATAAACACAGAAATGTAACTTCACAGACTGTTCAAGTGCGGAGTTGTTGTAAACGTTGGCGAACACAGCAAAGTTATAGCTAAAATGCTAATGTTACACCTGATGTGAAAGCTACTGAGCAAACGTTCAAATTGTTTAGCCAATTTTTATGTAAAATTGAGTTGAAATATGGTGATTTTTGTAGTGGTTTATGGTAAGATGTGGAACAATGATGTGTGGTTGTGGACTTCAGTAACTTATACCATCTGCTAGGTTACAGTCGCAGTCTGAAGCGGCTTTGATTAGGATCACACTACCTTGTTTCTTACGACCCGCCCTTCTCTGTTTCTGATTGGCTAGTAGTCCTTACCTGGGAACTGCGCATGTGCAACTCCCAACAAAGATTTTGTACAAGTAAGATGCATCACTCTGTAGCTCAAGAGCGGAGCGTACAACACATAGGGTGAAAAGAGGAGCTGCAGCAATGTGCAGTATGAGAAAAATATGGTGTTTTTTGAAAATTAAACCATGTAAACCTGTTCTGGTACAACCCCTAAATAAGATTTTGAACCTGAAAATGAGCATAATACCACCTGTTTAACGATGGTTCGTACCATGTAAGTTACCAACTTAGTTACCTCCATAGTTCGAACTGGGGTTTTGGGAAACAGTTGCATCACAACTGCATAGTTCTAACCAAGGAAGTTGCTACCATAGTTAGCAATGATGCTTTTGGGAAACGCACCCCTGGATGGTTCCCTTTCATTTTAAAGAGATACTCCACCCAAAATCTATCTGTTGAATGTTAAATACTCGTTCCCTGTAATCTTGATAGTTTATATTTTCAGGTGTCTGTCACCGTGCTGCTCACATGATTAGGCATGAGGTCCTCTCTTTATTTGCATATTCTTTTTGACATTCTATGACTTTTAAGTCCTTTTGAATAGTTTGACCATTGAACATATTTTTATAATTGGCTGTAGTGTAATATTTAACAGTACGGTCTAGACGTGCTCTATATGAAAAGTGCAATGAGATGACTTTTATTATGAATTGGCGCTTCATAAATAATATTGATTTGTATACTAAAACAAGACTACAAGACTATAGTCACTCTAGCAGCTGTTAGAGTGTCTGTAATGTTTGTTGTAAAGAAAACCTGTTACAAAAATAAACCAATGTCTCATACAAATTTAGATTTTGACCTGAATTGTTTCCTCTTACATTTAATCGTTTATGCATGTTCTTTTACTGCTATTATTGTTATTATTCAACCGCTGCTAGACGGAACGACAGGAGATCACCAAAGTTCACAAGGACCATGATCATGTGAACCCGACTGCCTGGTAATCCATCCAACAGTTGTCTTTAGTGCCAATTCATCTTGTAGATGTTATTTTACTGCATAAGTGACAACTTTGACCAGCTGGTGGTGCTGGATGTAAAGCTAGGGGATCACCAAAATCATCACGATTCATCCTTTGGGCACCGTGAATGTCTGTACAAAATTCAGTGGCAATCCACCCAATAAAAACATCTTTATATCCAACTTAGTTATCAACTGACTTTTTGTCAAAGCAGTCACTATACCTGATGCATTAAATCAGTGTCTGTATCTTTAGCCGTTTGATGGCTGATGATTTACAGACTGTGCAACTGAATGCTTCTATACAGCAACGTAACTGACTAAACCTCCTTTCCGCCTGAATGACTAAGTGGTGTAAATGGTCCAGTCAGTCTTCTTCTAACTAACTAACCAGCCAACATACAGACGGACTGAATGAACCCGTTTAGATGGTCCTGTAAATGTGACCAACTAGCTGACTGACTGACTAAAAGAGGCTTCCTCAACTGACTGATTAACTGTCTGTCTGTCTCACTGAGCGTGTAATCAGTGAAAGGCTGTGTGTTTATAAAGCAGCCATAGCATTGGCCACTCTGTGATTGACAGTCCTGCCTGGCAACTGTCTGTGTTTGTCCAGAGAGAGGGAGAGAGCTGAGTGCTGTTAGCACTGAGCAGAGAAGACAGTTATTGATTTTCTACTTGTCTATTATTTTTGTTTTTCACAGAGAAAAGGCCTGTGTGTGTGTGTGTGTGTGTGAGAGAGAGAGAGAGAGAGTGACGGCCCCCTTATATTTGTTGCACATGTGTTTACATGTAGGTCTGCTGTCTGTATGTTGCCCATTAGCTTATGACTGGGGAGGTGTGAACATACCCAGCGTGTGTACACTGTTGCTTCTACGCTGCTGCTTTTCAAAGCTGATTCCTGGCCAACGAACACAAAAATCTATCTACTCCTCACACTGCTCACTAATTGGATGGAAACTGGCAGGTGGAAGAAAACATGTCTTTGCGTGTGTGTATGTGTGTACTTGTCTGTGAATCAGTGTTTTTTTTGTGTGTATTAAATCTAATCTCAACAGACACTTTTCAATCTCAGCAAGAGTCAGTGATAATAAAGTGAAGTTGTTGGTTCAACTTGTGTAAAGAAAAATTGTTCCAGCTCATGTGAAGAGGTTGAGAAAGCATAAGATGAAGGAAAAACAAATCACATTGAGGTTGTTTTGACCTTACAAATAAATTGACGTCCCGATGTGATATCGTAGCGCTTAGATCTGTCAAATAGTCTAAGGTAAGGTAAAAAACATTAATTTTGGCACCTGAGTTTTAGCCTTAGACTTTAACGGAAATGTATATTGTTTTAGTCAAATTGTAGTTGGATTTTTGTTTGTTTCAGTCAATAAAAACTAAAACAGTATGATTTTTTTTGTGCATTTTTAATTTTTGTCTTCTAAGCATTGTGAGGCTGAAGCTGTCGCCAGTTTTGTGTACGGTTACCAGGGTTACAGGTGTCGTTCTCATCTATCACGAGGTTAGTGGAAAAGGCACCGTCACTCTGTACAACAGGCCGACTCTCCTCACGAAATCCAGTTGTCATTTCAACAGAACCGCTCACTCTGAGGTGGATTCACTCAATCTTTAACCAAAATTCTGTTGATTTTCTGGGTTTAACTTGAGAGGAGAAGGAGATTTTATGGGCATCTAGAAGAAGATTTAAATAACAATATTAATCCTGGAACTTACTCATTCCTTCCGCTTGATATTTTTACTTTACCTTATCTTTTTCTAAATGGCGTGCTGGTCTGCATGTTTTCGTTACTGAATAGAGGATGCATCTTGTTAACGGTAGTGCAGCAGGTCAAGCTGCTAAATCAACATCTAAACAAGAGAGATGATTGGCTTGCAGAGGAGACTGTTTTTCTAATCAGGAGCTCTATAGGCTACATTCTGTGGTCCCACAGATGCAAGCAGGTTGCTGAATAAGATTTCGGACAAATTAACTAATTACTAATGTTAATGAATACATGATCTCTCTCATTTTCTGTAGTTACTTTTTATTTCGTTTTAGTCTCATGTTTGTTGAAAAATAGCTTTCAACGAATATTTTCTACCATAGCTTTTTATTGACAAAATGAACACTGCACTATGCTAACTAATATGTTCATTAATGAAAGCCTTTCACTTCACAAACCCACTAAACTGTGCTACACAAGAAATGATCATCTCCCCCTCACTATGACACAGTACAATTAAACAGCACCACAAACTACATCCTCCAGAATTACCATAAAGTTAAATCAGCACCTCTTTAAACCTGTTTCAGCAAAAACTGAACATTAAAACCTTCATGAGGGTAGGATTTATTGCAGTTGTGGTTTATTACTCTTGGATTAGACTGCATTAGCTTTAGCTTGGTGTACCTAATAAACTGGCGACTAAGTGTACGTCTTAAATTCAGTGCAGACCTTGAGCTTGAATATTTGGCTGCCCTCCCTGCCCAAGGTGTCGTGCATAAAAAGCTTTTCCTGTCTTTAAATTATCCAAGTGTGGATGGCGACAGTCCAAATTTGGACCTGGGGCACTAAATTGAACTGTGTGTACTGTGGGAGGTGCTAGGGGTCAGTTTGAAATTCAGGAACTACTTCATACACTATGCATGAGGCATAATGTCCCATCACACTGCTGTATACGAGTGTGGCAATACCTACACACCCTGCTGCCGCACACACACACACACACACACACAAACAGAGCCACTTTCACACAAATAGCACGCTTTCATGCACATATGCAGACACACACTGTCCTCCTTTATATCTCAGGACGTGAGTGGAACAGTAAAGCTAAATCCCCTTGTCACATTTGCCGCTCATCTCCAATTCAATGGCACAGGCTGCGATGCCCTCGGATGCACTTGGCAAGTGAACAGCTAACCTGCCCGCCAGCATATCCGTCTGCCAGCCGAGCACCGAGATAGTTAGCATGCCAACTAGCCCACCCAGCAGCCACAAGCTAATTCTTCACTAACCCTGGGTCGCCCTGTGTCTTTTCCTGCGACTGTGTCTTTGTACATTGACACTCGAGGTGTTGGGTTGTACCCTATAGCAGGCTGGCTTTCTAAAACATAATCAGCTATGATCGTTTCTTACACTACATCAGCACACATAGACAAATCTAAATACTCTTATCTCATTTTAGAACCTTGCCAAAGTCACTTCAGAAGTATTTTGATGCACAAACATCAAATCTGCAACTGAGCTATTTCTATCTCTCCTTTTAATTTGTGCAGAGTTTTGTTCCAAAACGAGTTATCCTAACATAATTATGATAGAGTGGGAGTGGACCTTATACGCTTTAATTTATTTGGCAACTTTTAAAAGTTTAGTAGCTGTACCATTATAAGTTGGGAGCTTCTCTTCTTTTTGAAATTGACTTCTCCATCTGGAAACTAACCAAAGTTGTCTACTAAGCCATCAAAATAATCTACTTTTGTCACATTTCATTGCTTGTTTTTTTATTTTTGGTTACATTGCAAGTTAGTGTCAAGGAAATGTCTTTTACATTCACAGTCAAATCTCACAGAGGAACTATGATCCCACACCACTTTGAAATCTTTCTCACTGTGTTTTAAATTTTAACCTCTTTGTAAAAAAAAAAAAAGCCACCTTCAGTTATAGTTTATTATTCATTTCTTGCAGAGGAAATCAATTTGCAGCAGATAAAACAAGACAGGGAAACAAGGAGAATGGAGCTTACATTGTGGGGGGAAAATATGAAACTATGCCAACGAGCAAAGACAGTAGTCTCATTTAAGCAGGCATATAATAAACTGAAGTTAGATTATTCAAAATGTTTAAAATGAAATCTCAAAATGTTCTGTAGCATTACCTATTGCTCTAACCACTGCGTCAAATAAAGACACACACTGCATACACACCACCTCAGCCCCTCTTCTCCATTCCTCTCAAATTTTGTGTGGACTAATAAATTAAATAAGGTTCTTTGTACTCCCTTTCTCCCTTCTTCATGAACACGCTGTCTCGTCCGCTGCCTTCACTTCAGCACTAAGCGTCGGTGCTATGGCAACAGAGCAGAGTGCCGATAAGCAAGCAAAAAGCAGTTACAAGCTCTTGGATTTTAAGGTTGAATGGAGAATTATTTGACACGCTGCAGCTTCTGCAGTGTGCTTGTATTGAAAGTGCCTTGCTCAATGGTGTAGGTTCCACAAAAATTCACTCCGGTCAGGTTAGGAGTGTGGCCAAAATATCTCAAGTGTAGGTCTATTGTACCGATAAACCACTTCAGACCTTCCCTGCAGCTACTGTGATTCACTGGATTAGAGATGAAGTGTGTGAGTGAGAGAGAGAGAGAGAGAGAGAGAGAGAGAGTGGCTTTCTTTTTTTGTGTTGCCACATGCACTTAAACACCAGTTAGCTACAACCAAACACTTTAGAGGTCAGGCTTTCTATAACAATGACCATACTCAACACTCCGATCTGGCTGCAGTTAATCTGTGTGCTGTGTTGACCCGTTGATTAAATGTAAGAGTTGTGCCTGTCTACATCAAAAAACTTTGGTCATTTAATATCCATTTGGTTCCCTTTCTTAAAAAATGTTCCTGACAAATGAGGCCAAGAGTCTCCAAGTTAGTGAGGATCATCTCCTGCAGTCAGAGAAATAGCTGAAACCATAGCTTCCAGTTTTGGGGCAGAGCTGGAATTATCTGAACACTACCTGGGTACCCATTGAGCATGTTTTTGGTGTTTCCCAAGTATCAAATAATAAAATAAAGCTTCATCAGTTATGGTCTTACTTACTCTCTCTTTTTTTTGACAAGTCATGTATTTGGTTAGATAATTATAATTTGATAGTCAGTGTTAATAATTCAGATAGAGATGTCAACCCCAAACATTTACCTTAATTTTACTCGGAGGGCGATTTAGCTAGATAGCTGTAGTCAATACAAGATAGCCAAAACACCATGGTAGTATGACATGAGTTGCTTACCTACAGAGAAATATTTGTTGGACTCTACATGCGGTAGGAAAATGCTCTTTTCTGTCAAAAGTCCATATTAGGTTTCAGGAAAATAGGAGAAATGCTCAACTTTCCGTTAGTGATATTTAGAGGTGATACTTTCTGGGTAATGTGCAGCGTGACTCTTTGGCTTCTGTGTTTTTGTGCAAGGGACTGGATTTCCCATGAGCCATCCTGACTTTTGTGAGTTTCCCCTTGGGTTCCAGTAATGTAAATTTTCTAATTTGATGGTCCCCCCTCCCCCCCCCCTCCTTTGTCTCCCTCCCTCCTTTTTCAGAGCTTGCAGACGAATCACGGCTGAGACACCCAAAGAAAGCAGGAGCGGGAGGAGAAGTGAAGAAGGAGAGAGCATGTCAGATCCTTCCATTTTTTCGCCTCCCTCTGTCCTTCTCCTACTCATCCATTTATTTATCCACCATCACTGAACAACACCTTCCTCTACCATTGGTTTTTGAGTGTATAATCTTGACATGTCACTCTAGAGTGCATGATGTGTTGATTTATTGTCAAGTTGCGCCGGCACACCCCTGCCGTCGCTGAAATAAATCCCAGTGATCCAGTGGTGATGAAACTGCAGGTTGTGTGTCTTTGTGTCTTGTGTGTATGTGTGTGTATGTGTGGGTGTGCTTGCAGTGCGTTGGCGGGTGGCTGTCTCCTGTCACGGCACGCTAATAACGCTTCCACTACTGAAAATGGGGTCGTGTGCACCCTTCTGACAATGCTGTGCAGGCCCAGGGGCTTGATTGTGTGCCGTTCTCATGGTTTCATTAAGTGAGAGAAGGGAAAGGAGAGTGAAGGAAATGAGGGATAAATGAAGTGGAGGACAGATGAATACTGAAGTGTGCATGTATTAATACGCGAGTGTGTGTGTGCTTCATGTGTCTTTCTGCCATAGTGAACCCTTATACGTACGTGTCGTCACATAGAGGTGCTCGCGCGAACACATGCACATGAGCAACACACCGGACAGGCCACATATTGTCCCTGCTAGCTGTGTTTCCATGGTGACAGCAGGGGTTGGTGCTAGCAGCAAGGTGTGGAGGAACCTTCCAGATAACCCTGAAGGTCAGCCACAGCTCACAGCACTACTCTGTACTCACACTTAACACCCCACCCACCCAGGTGCGTCTGAAAGAGAGGGACTCTCGATGCATTCTCCTACTTATATATGGACGTGGTTGGCCACCCTCAGAATTGGGTTATTGTTATCGCAACCCCCCCCCCCCCCCCCCCACACACACACACACACACACACACACACACACACACACACACACACACACACATATAGTGTACAGTCACACAGCAGACACACACAGAATATTAATGTTTTGCCCACATACTTGTGGTCGTCAATGTGAATGTAGTAGAGTGTATTTCTTTATGATAGCTGTGAGGAGTGATCTGTTGATCACAGTTTGACTCCTGCTTGCCACCGTGGCATCGACCGCAACATAACATGCACAGCCGACCAATCCATACAATATATGCTCAATTATAGAAATCTAGTAATGTGAAAGTGAAATACTGGGACCAAGGAAAGGGATTTAGCAGTGTGTGGATGTGCACGTCCGTCAGTCCAGTTCTGTGTGAACGAACACCTCCAACTACAAACTTCAGTTCCACACCAGGGATTAGGCAGCTCTCACCAACAGACATGATGCACATATTACCTATATTAAAGGCACTACCATATTAGAGGTTTCAGCCAGTGACTCTCATATCCCCTCTCTCTCCCTGACATTTCTTTACAAATACCAGCCTCTATTCACTCTGTTATTGCCGTCTCCCATTCAGCAATTCTCTGATTAAACAAGCTCTCGAGAAGCCCAGGCACTGCTATCTGCCATTTGGCTTTTATTAGAAACCCACCCCCTTTAATTAAATTGGCTGAATTACAGAAATATCAAGGATATTTCACCAATATCTCGGCACAAGAGAGCACAATGGGTGAAAATAAAATGCAAGGCTGGGCTTTATGAGGTGTTTTTGAATGCGGTTTTGTGGTGAAATAAGATAAACACAATCTTGATGGAGAGAGCGATGTTTGGTCTTTTAAGGGAGCCGAGGTTTGTTCGATCTGAATGAGTCTTACCTCCTGAACGTGCGTCACAGCTGAAACTCTCAGTGGCCTGTAATTTTATTTTATTTTTATTTTTTAAAGAATTTTTTTTTTAAACTCGATTTATTTTTTGCTCCCTCTTTCTTCTCCAACTCCCTTTCAACCTTGTACCTTCAGTGCCGTGCCTTTCTTTTCCCGCCTTATTACTGTGAAAGATTGGGGATTGAGGTTGCCGTGGTAACCGGCCCGGCTTTGATTGGGGGAGACAGCTGCAGGGTGCGAGGTTAGAAGATGGCTGCTCACACCTCACAATGCGCCACTATTGATTTCTAGTCCTAGACAATTACTGGGCCCAGTTGACTACAGATGGTTGGAGAATATGTGCATAAAGCATAGGAATGATGTGTGTGTGTGTGTATATGTGTGTGTTGTCGGGAGTGGGGAGGCGGGGGGGTGCATACAGTAATTGTCTTGCTTTTTTCCACCCACCTAAGTGCAGGTGTTTGTCTGAAAAACGTTTTTTTTTTTTTTTAGTTAATGCCAGAGCGTTAACCTCTCAGACATCCTGTAGCTTGAGTTTGACAGTCAGCCACGGAGCCTAATGTATATGTTTTAGCAGCCCTGCATCGTCTCCTTTGTTCGGCTCTTGAAATGCTGTTTGTCGGCTGCTCTTTCTCACCCAACTGAAGAGGTGTCAGCAAATCAGAGGTGGTGTCAGACTTTGACAAACTGCTGCCCTTTGTAAAGACTTAATGGGGATCAATTCAAGTAAAGTCAGACATGTGTAGAAATCGCATGCAGTCAAATAAAAATGCTCAGACACACCACACACACAAACACACATTTTTACACATGTACCTACTTTCTTTTGGAGTTCACCCACTGCTAAAATCTTTTACCCTACAGTTTTCTCTCTCCCTCGCTGTTTGCCTCTCTACTTTTCTTCTCTCTTCCCACAGCCAACTTGGCATTGCACATATGAGACGTCGAACAGTGAGCCTAATTGGAGTGTGTGGCTCCATCAATGACAGTCACTGTTCTGTTTCTGCACACACTCACATGGAGCTCTCCAGCTAATTGAATAGTCTTTTATTAAACTGTGTTAATGTGAACTGGAACTGGCTGCTGGTGAATTGAATTAGACCCCCCACCACAATCACCAACCGTACCCATAAACACACGCAGCTCAGTGAGCAGTTGGATGGATGGCACCTCAGCATGGAGGAAGGAAGAAGAGGAGGGTGAGAGGTGAGTATTTCGTTGCATTCCTTGTAATGTTTGTGATTTTGTGCGAAATGTGTGTAACGTTTTATAGGCGGCCGTATCGCAAGATGGTAAAGTTACATTTCTAATTACGCATCAGCAGAAATAATTGGTTAGATTATTGAGTACATTACATCTAGCCTAGCCCTGGTGACTAAGTGCATGCAGCACACCAGGGCAGCAAAGCTGCAGGGTTCAGACACCCTCCAACTCAAAACAGAACCCACGGGAAACTTGAGTTCAGGCTAACCAATGGCTAGTCAGGCAGCTAAGAACAAGGCATTTATTTTCTTTCTGTGGTAGTTAGCTTCCTTCCACCACCTCCACCCCCTGTGCCAAGCTAACACCTCCTGGACCAGTCTGTCTGTGAAGGCCCAGAGACCAAACGGATATCAACTCTCAGTCTCTTAGTAAGTCAGCAAACAACACAACCCCCAAAGCTAAAGTGAGCATTACTGGGATTAGTGACTGTAATGCAATTATTGGATTTCAAATTGTGATACTTTACACGATTCCAAATAATCACAAGAAATCACGTACCCATCCCGTCCTGTCTAACAAACAATAATGTCAATAAAACCACGCTCAAGCCAATAGAATCCCTGTATAAACAAACAATAAAAATGAATATTTTGAAAAAGCTTACTAAACTGGGAAAACATGGTTAAATACACTAGACTGTGTCTCCTTTTCAAAGTATTACCTAATATGGCTCCTCCACCACTCCGTACTTACATCACATTAAAAACCAGCGGAACTACTAGAGCAATAACTGGAGGAGATGGTCTAACCTAGAGGACAAAGTAGTTTTGGCCCTTCTGCGTTTTCTGTCGGGGCCTTTCAGGACTGGAACAACTTACCGCAACACAAAAGAACGTGACAACTACCATTCCTTCTCCACAACATGAAGAGCTTGGTTTATAAGAAAACAAACTTGTGAACACCAGAACAGTGAGGTGTTTTCATGTTGTTTGTTGTCTTATTGTCCTTATGATGCCTAGTGATAGAGCTGCTGCTGCTGCTAATCATAGGCTCTGCTCTGTACATAATGTCCACTCTTCACCCGGCCTAATGCTGTGCCGTCCTGCTTTTTGTTGATTGTTATCATGCTATTGTTGATTTTGTGTCATAAGAGCTGTTTTTCTTGTCTCTTGTCTTTCTGAAGTGCAGATCTGCATATTTTCACTGCTTCTATCGTTGATTGTATGTTCACTGCTTTTAGTTTTAAAGTTTGGGCTTTTAACTATTGCCTGCCCGGGGACTACAGATGAAAATGAGCAATTTTGGCTAACTCTGACATATTTTCAGAAATCTTATTAATATGCACAGTCCCTATCACAGTAAAGTAAAAAGCAAAGTAAACCTGAGATGAATACTCAGACGCTGATATCTCAAAACCTAGACAAATCTAACCAAAACTATCGCTGTGGTTAGATATCACTAATTAGGGATGTGATTTTTCCGGATTTTCCGACCTGAAAATCTGACCCATGTGAATCATGCAGATCTGTAATAAAAATAAAATTAAATAAAATTAAATTAAATTTAAAAAGGGGGGGGGGGGGGGGGGGGGAGGGGGG
>NC_060167.1:26963560-27000346 GCF_021292245.1 Micropterus dolomieu
GGGGGGGGGGGGTACAGGAGCTGGCCAAGTGAAATGGAGAGGATTTGAGGCTGACCTGTGTAAAGTTTTCTTCCTTTCCAAGTATCAACAAGGATGTTTGTTTGCATTCAGCTTCCACAGTTACACGTACCACAGTCGCTCTCGCGCATCAGTGGTACGTAAGGTGTTGGGCAGTAATACTGTAATATTACTTTTCCCAGTAAAGAATAGTGTGACGGATTACTATTTCCAAAAACAGTAATTTTATTACAGTTACTAATCATGTTAAGGCTGCCCTGCACCATCCCTGACGTGAATGCGCGACTGCGCTGAAGCTCAGCGGCACCGGAACTTATCAGCTGTTAGCAAAAAAGCTAAAGGAAGACAGGAGAACAGGGAGGAGAGGTATTTTCGACAGCTGTAAGTAACGTTGTTGCCATTATTTTGTCACAGTCTAAGATGCAAAGAACGTTGTCGTCCGTTGTAAACTTTGTGCGACCAGCAAAAAGCTTTTAACCGCGAACAATTCTACATTGACTTAGGCTAATTGAAGCATCAGTTAAAGCAAAACAGCAACGTGAAACCGTAGCGTGAAACTCCTAAAGAAACTCCAGTCGCTACTGCCAGTGATGCTTGGACTCATCGGGAGAGAGTGGCGTTATATCACCCAGTAATAAGTAGGCTAGAGTAGCTAATATTACTTTTTTAAGGAGTAGCCCATTTGCTAAGTGACTAGGTAATAGCTATATTATTTCTGAGTAAGTTGCCCAACACTGAGTTGACAAGAAGGACCGGATAAATTGGGTATGTTTTGATCATTGCTTGTTATAGGCTATGTCTAGTGTTTACTTTGACGTTGTTGTGGATTGATCAATCATATAGCCTACATACACTTTGCTTTATTAATGGCTGTCTTTGTCTCCGCGCTCCTCATCGACAGACAGGCAAACAAGCGCTCCACGAGGTAACCATAACAACGGCTTCTGTGTAACTGGCGCGATCACGTGAAACTGTCGCGGTCGTTCTTGTCTCACGCACACGACCGCCCGCTGCAAGAGTTGAAATGTGAAAACTGTCTCCAACAGTTTTTCAATAGACAGAGACTGATCTGACTGTTTGATCTGAGTTTCCTGAATAATATAACTGTTTTCTTTAACAGTTAGGCCACCAGGTCTTAAACAGGCAGTGACCTTTGCTGCTGTCTCTGCTGTTAACTTCTACTGTACTAATTTGAAAATTAGTGGTTATATTATTTAGTTATAGAATCAATTATTTCATGTTGCATGCTGCACATTTAACTGTTGAAGCTTGGTAAAAAAAAAAAAAAAAGAATATAAAATAATTATTATAGAGAGGTGGCAATGTCGCAGTGGAGACACAGACACTTGTCTTTGATTCCCACTGCAACACATCCACCAAATAAGTTGTTGTCATGGGTCCTGCTTTACCACCCATGTTATAATAGAAACGCCGCCAGTTTTGTCGGGGTGTGGAGCGGGGTCTCAGTATATTTTTCTACTTTTTTGCCCTTTGCCAATCACATGCCTGACTAATTCATGGGAAAATGTGTGTGTTTACCAAACTGTGAAAACATGGTTAAATACACTAGACTGTGTCTCGTTTTCTAAGTATTACCCAATATGGCTCCTCCACCACTCCGTACTTACATCACATTAAAAACCAGCTGAACTACTAGCAAAGGAAAAGCCTAAGATTATTATGATGCACATTCTCTGACAGTGGCCTGGAAGAACAAACCTAGAAATTGCACAAAGCTAAACACACGGTCATAATACAAGGTAGAAGGTACATTTATTTATCAGCACAGGGTTATATAACGAGATTAAGTTGTAGTTCACTTTATGCTACTCACAAAAACAAACACTATATACACAAATGATATACAGTAGATGGATGAATAAATAAAAAGTCCTAGAATGAAAAGTATTTTACATGGTGGAGTGCTGAGGATTAATTAAGGAGTCTCTCAGCCTGGGGGAAGAAGCTGCTCTGTAGTCCAGTGGTACGACAGCTGATACTTCTGTATGTCTTGCCAGACGGCAACAGGGTGAACAGACTGTGGTCTTTTAGTATCCTTTGGACACTGCGCAGGCACCTCACCTCACCGATATTACTAATGCTCAGTAGATGGGTACCAATGACCTCCTGAGCGGTTTTGATCACCCGCTGCATAGCCCTCCTGTCCTGGGCCGTGCACATCCCACGCCAGTGTGTGAAGTTTCCAGTCAGGATGCTTTCTATTGCTCCTCTGTAAAAGTTAACTAGAAATTTGCATGGTAATTTTGCTTCCTTGAATATTCTTAAGAAATACAGCTGTTTCTGAGCTTTCTTCACCACCAGGGAGATGTGAGATGATCATGTCAGAGTCTCTGTGATGCTGATTCCCAGGAACCTAATGGCCCTATTTCATTGCCGGTACCAGCTCAACTCGATTCGACTCGACTCTACTTGATTTCCATTGCAGATAGTACCCCCTCAATGTAGCCAGTCGTCATAATAAAGCCTCACTAAACTGCCGCGACGTAATGTTCAGTGTAACACACACCCACGACCAGTGTAGGGCAAGCTACTTGGAAGATGTAGTTAGCTAAGCTACTAGCTACTCTACATTAAATGAAGCTTCACTACACAGAAGCTACCCCCAGTGAAATGTAGCAAGCTAAGCTACAGCAATGTGGCAAAAGTAACTTAGTTACATATAAGCTACTTTTAATATTTTATAGTTAGGTCATTACACACTCAGACACACACACACACACACACACACACACACTCACACACACAGTAGGCTATAGGCCTAGTTTATATTGAACAAACTTCATTCCACAGTAACAATAGAGGAAAGACTAAAAACCTGCTCCAAACAGAGTGTGTGTGTGCGAGAGACAGAGCTAAATCAGACACACAGAAACTCTCCTACTTAGTGCCATATCATTGCAGCTAAATGTATTTCCTCATTTAACAAACGGAGAACCATTGTTGTTTGTATAAAGTAACTTAATTATCACATTATTAATTAATTATATATTTTTTATTGTTTATATATGAATTTGTGCTCTGGCAACATTGCAACTTAAACATTCATGGCAATGGGCGCGAGAGAGAGACAGAGAGAGAGATCTCATCTCATGGAAACAAGTTTCTGCCACTACATATCAAAGTTTCCTCCTCACTAGAGGAAGAGCTGTCCAGGCTGGACACTGATCCTTCTCACAAGAGGTGTTACAATAATTACCACAATAGAAAGTAAACTCAGTGCGCGTGTCTTTATTCCCCTGCAGCAAAGTCGCAGACATCAGCCAAAGGATCGGTACGTGATGTCACCGTCACATGGAAGCGCTTCTGCCGGCTGCACATACAGGTCCGTGTGTGGCGGTGGCGTCACTCACTGATCCTTCAGAACCGCTTGGGAAAATGTAGCTTCTGTGGAAGCTACGGCGCTACTCGGCCAATAAAAGAGCTTCATTACTGAAAAGCTACTTGATTCAGAAAATAGTGACGCTACCACCAAGCTACTGAGAAATGTAGTTAAACTAGTAACGGCACTACTTGTAGCGACACTACTACCCAACACTACCCACGACCCACATATACCCAGATGTCTCATGATTTAAGTAAAAATGTTTCAACATTACAGAAACAGAAAAATCTTACAGCTGTGTTTTCCTCTACTGTAGTTGCTGGAGTCATCTGCTGCGTTGGCTGCAGTGGTCTGTGGGACTAGAGGGCTCTGTGAGCATGACTGGCCGGCCAGCTCGCTAGCTACACCCGCTGGTTAGCTTGCTAGCTACCCAGCCTGCACTTGTGGAGCTTCTCAACTCCGAAAACGTTTAAGCAAATTTTCAACCCGTCTTCAATTTTCGTACAACTGCCAATATTCGGAATCTACACAGCTGATTTCTCGCCTCAAAACTTCTCATAAGTGGATTTAGTGATGAAATAGTGTATGAAAATTGTAAACTATAAAATGCTGGCCCTCGCTTTGCGCATGCAATGATGAGACTGAGAGAGTGAATAATGACGATTCTCTATCAGTGATCTGCAGTGTTTTCACGTCACCTTTTGGTACCGACTCAGCTCTCTTAGAACCTCGACGGATGTGATATGAAAGAAAGTAACAGGTACAACTTCTCCCCAATGGAAAACCAAAAAAGGTAGAGTCGAGGCAAGTCGAGCTGGTACTATGCGGTGAAAAAAGGCCATAAACCTGTTTACCTGCTCCCACACAGCTCCACTGATGTGGACAGGACTGTCTTTACCTCCCTTCTGAAATCAATTATCAGCTCCTTGGTTTTGCTGACGTTAAGCAGTAGGTTGTTCTCTGCACACCATTCTTCAAGATTGTCCATCTCCACTCGATATGAAGTGTAATTTTTATTTGAAATCCGGCCAAGGATGGTGGTGTCGTCCACAAAGTTCACAACAGAGTTCTCTCCATGCAGTCATGGGTGTGCAGCCTTAGCACACAGCCCTCCGGCGCTGTGGTATTGAGCACTCAAGTGAAGGAGGTGTGACTGCCACTCCGAACTGTCTTGTACAATGTCTTGTAGCTGCATAGCATCCTGGTCTATTGAAGCCCCTCCTCTTTCATCCCGAGGGGCATTAACTAACACATACAAATATCTGGAAATCACATAATGTGATTTATGTTTTGCCAGTTATCTAATTACAAAACACATCTGCTGCCAAACTGCAAAATGGGTGGTACATCTGCAATCATTTTAAGTCTCAAATATTTTTTTGTGTAGAGTTTTCCTTTCATAACTTGTAGTGAGATGACATTCGGTTATACTTGATGTTAGCTGCACTGAGTGTCCTGTCTCCATTTGACACCCAGGGAGAACCACTTTCTGTTTCATACAGCATCCACAGACGAAGGCCGACAGAGAGGAAGAATACAAAGGATGGTAGGATTTTAAAGAGAAGAGAGATTACCAGAGGGCCCTGAAGCAGCAGGGGACCTGACCCAAGTGTCTGGAGTGAAACTCAGGAATGTCACAGCACATGAGTGAGGGTGGAGCAGTTCAAGAACCCTGCGCTGTCATGGCTGACACTGGAGGAGGAGATGAGCCTCGGAAGAACGGGAACAAAAAGAAAAGCAGAAGGCTGTACAACCCAATTCAACAGTGAAGCCACAGAGTAAGAAGAGGGAACAAGGGAAAGGGGTCAAGGTTATTAAGGGCAAAGTATTTCATCTGGGTGCAGGGGGGGCAGGAGAGCGAGAGAGACATTGGGTCAAGTTAGGAAGGTGGAAAAAAGGGAAGGAGTCCGAGAGTTTGTCCACTGAGGCCTGTAGATGCAGCTTGAAGAAGATAGCTCCCTCCTCTCTGCTTTATTATATTACACTGGTGGATAAAAAGAATCCGACATCCTCTAAAGTCATTACAGCCCAGTAAGACTGGCTCAGAGGGCAACGCAGCTCCTTAACCCCTCTCAGCACATGCCTGGATGTGTGTGTGTGTCTCACAGGGTGACTGAATGAGAGAAAGGAAAGGGTGTGCACACGTCTGAAAGACTGAGCAGAGAGACTGTTGGGGTGTGTGTGTATGCACACGCATTCACCAAAACCAAAGTGGCACATCACTTAATCCTTCCGCAGTAACTAGGATAAGCCAGCAGTCTTATCTTTCCTTCTCCCCCCTCGTTCTTTCCCTCACTCTTTCTTTCCTCGGGAAACTATTGTCCCTATTCCCGTCATACCCTCCACACACACCCCACCCCCTCTCCCTCTTTCATTCTTATTATTACCCTGCTCAGCCCCAGACTTTAATGCCTCATTATTCTGTATTTAGGGCCTGGAATCTTCTCTTGCGCCGGCAGTAGGGGCTAACATGGATTCTACATTTCTTTGGATCTTTATTGCCAGGCTGTTCACGGGATTTGAGAGCAGCTTTCCGGGAGAAAACGGATTTTGCTGCCATCGACAGTCATGCTGCAGGCTCCTGCCAAGGTGTGATATTGTAACATTATGCCAGGGAGCCTACCCTTGGGAACAGAGCAACAGGTCTAAGAGTATCTGAGGTTATGTTGCGGCGTAGGTGCAGTAATGCGTGGTTTGTTTATAGAGCAACAGACAGATTAACAGGGTTCCTACGCAATATGGAAAAGTATGGAATTAGATGTTAATAAATTGTATGAATTAAAGTAAAGTTATGATGATGGAAACTATAAATTCAGAAAACAAAAAATTGTTTTTCATGGCGTTTTTAGCAAGCAGACAGAATGTGTACTAGCTAGAGCGAGCTTGATGTTGTTGAAAGCCAGGCAAGAAGTATGTCGTGCGACTGAGCGACGCACACTCCTACATATAGCTGCCTCTACACCGTAACGTGCAGTGCTGCACGCCTGCACGTTACGGCCCAACGGTTCTGCCCCAAGTGTCTTACAGCTGTACCAAATCTGGACAAATTAGTTTGAAAGATAATGCGGCAATATCTTTGAATTGCATATATACATAGCTTCACAAATAACCAAATGTTAAACTTGTTTGAACACACTGAGTTATGCAGTGATGATGTCATCAGAAAAGTAAACAGACTGTCTTTTCTGCATAAGGAAACCGTACCTTTCTGGTTGTGTTCTGTGTTTCCATGGACACTAAATAAACAAGGCTGCCCAGTCACCATGAAAATTACAATATTGAATTGTTTTCAACCTTATCAGTTCTTATTTATTAAAAAAACTAAAAATATGGGAGAACAATAATATAATATTATTATTCAGTACGTTGAGGAAAAATAAAATGAGTATAGGTAGCACTGTTTGTTTACTTTCTCTTTGGGCAGAGATGTATGACACTGGAACAGCGTGCAACCATCTGTGTGGACTGAATGGCCTCAATGGTTTAGTGTTAATTAATTTGTATGAGCTACTTACCTAGATATAATCTTCTGGCAGTTATTTGGCAACGTAATAGCATCGTAGTCAGAATGTAACATACTTTACATGTTGATAGTTGGATTTTAAAACCGTTCATTTACATAATAAACCTAAATAACATCTAGATGTCCTCTGACAGCCCTAAAAAAGACCCACACCAAACAATGAATACTTCGTACCAAACAAGTGTTGTCTGTGTACCCAAAGTCTGATGTAGCTTTTATCTGCGTCAATTTTAATTACGATTGTCTTCAAATTTAGCTGGAAAGAATTTCTGTGTCATCTGAGAAAAAATCATTCAGGTGACTTTCCTTAAATTTCTTTTAGAGCAATTCTGACAAACTTCCTAGTTAAATGTCTAGTTGTTTGCCCTAAACATCAAAATTAGTTAGGTGAGAGGTGCACCCCTGTGCCTTTTTGTTATTAACATCTAATTGTTGTCTGCCCTGTTCCATGCATAAAAACCCTTGCCAAGCTTTTCTTCCACTTTGTGCAGTTCTTAGTTCAGATTGAGAGTGTAAGGTTGGATGGATTTTGTGTCCATTTATAACCATAAAATACAGCCAACATGATGTCCTTTGAGACTTTAGCAGCAATTAAGGGCTACACAAATTCATGTGATTTAGTAAAAGTGCGAGGGGATGAAAGAAGTAGAGACAAGGCCATTTTTAAGTGAACAATTACAATTCGAGGGCATATCGTTCAGAGGGTAATGTGATGCACCTCTCAAGAAGACACCATCTTTAAAAAATGTGACCAGTTGACGACTTCTTAACAAACGTGTTGTCGACCAACCAGAATAGCAATTTTTTTTTGTTGCTTTCTGCCCTCAAATTCGGACTCAGCGGCTGTAAAAGCCATCTTATTCTGCCAGGGTATGCTTGAAAGAAACTAGTTCTTACAAAGTGTCATCCAACCCCGTCTAAAGGAAAAAGTGTTTATACCTGTTCCAAACAGCCTCAATTGAAGCTGGGCTGAAAAGCCTGCCACCATAGAAAGGGTCGAGATGTGATGAATAGTACAAATGCTCAAAACGGCACCCGCTTTCGGATAGCCTCTCCTCAAATGTATTTCTGGCATTGCACTCATTTGTACAAACAAAAGGTGAGAAAAGTAGCTGTCACCTTAAGACTGCCCCAGTCAGGCACTTTCACTTACCATCTAACACACTTTTCCTTCTCCATACTCAGTCACTCGTGCACTCACACAAATATAGTGTCAATAATGGCAGGGCGCTGTTTGTATAATGATCCTATCTTCCCAAATTGACGGGGTGCTATCGGCTTTGTCTGTCACACAAAGAGAAACGAGGCAGTGCGAGTACAAGTGGATCACCCCTCCGCGCACACACCGAACCCCTCTATCATGGCATCCTCCCATAGACTTCCTGTGTCAACAGAAGCTTTGATTAACCGGGGACCGGCCTTTGTATCACTTGGACAAAAGCGCCTTTACATGGTGGATTTCTGTTGAAGACGGCACAGTGCAAGTTGCAGCAGTGAAATTATGTGGCTCAGACTGGCACAGCATGAAAGCTCTAAAAAGAATATTTGATTTCAATACATCAAATCATTTTCAAATTTCCTTTCAATCCCGCTGCTTTGTTTTTCCGCTCCTTGTTTGTGATTAGTACTCTAAAATAAAAACGATGTGCCGACTCTCATCTCGTAACTTCAGTCAGGAATCATCTAGAGAACATAAATTAAACACAGCCAATTTCCTTCCTCACCGACAGTGTGATTTTTACCTTAAACTTCCAATTAGCTGCCGTCACTTTAGCTATCCATCACTCTCCAGTAAGGCTTCCTTTTCCCAGCACATGATGTGCATCAGCAACACTGTGATCAATTTAACTCTGATGATAGGCATGTGGGTTGTATCCATCAAACCCAGCTAGTTATGACAGCAAAAGGAAATTAATATTTAGCTGCTCTCATGTACGGAGTCGGATGGGACGTGATGGCAGAGTGCACGCGCAAGTTTGCGGATGCTGTATGTGCACTTGCTCCCCTGAAGGCAGGAAGTATGTGTGTGTGTGTGTGTGTGTGCAGTAGCAGATAAGTGACAGGGTTAGGGACCTCTGAATGATGCCCTCTGCCTCTTTACCTGCTGGCAGGGAGGCTGCCAGGTGAGAAGCTGGCCAGTGCCAACAGGGCAACTGAATGCCAATCAGTAGTGGCCTACAGGCCATGTTTGGTCACCTTTTGTTAGAGGAGTGGGGTGAGAAGCTGTAGTGTGGACTCTAATGTTTTAATGAGCTTTGTGTGCTTCTAACGTCATATCAGATTCATGTGGGATGTAGTTGATGAGGTTCTGGTGAAGGCAGGAGTCTGATTTGGACAGTGCTCAGTTATGAGAGGAAAGGGAGTGTGTGTTGTTTAAATGGAAGCCTGGTTCTACCTATAGATGGCAGCATTACACTCAGAGTCCGTCGTCCCTGTGTCACACCCCTCTTACAACCATTTCATTGCAGCACAGAAAAGACTTTCTCTGTGATACTGTTGATCCCTAAAGGAAAGTTCACTTTTCACTTCATAAGGAGGTAAACACAGGTTAAAGGCTCCTGGAACTGTTAGAGTCTCAGTTTCTTGCTCAAGGACACTAAGGTAGGCCACCTGCTGTCATAGGGCTGCTTAGGACACCACGTCAGATTTAGACCGATTTGAACTTGGTGTGGTAAAAAAAAAACTGATGAAAAATCTCCTATATAAGCCTTTACTGAAGTGCAATTTAAATCGAGTTAGTAAATGACACATACTGTCGCTTTATTACACTATCTATTGATCCCAGTTCCATTTTGCTTCGGGTTGTGTGACAATCTGACAGCTGTGAGGGATCGGGGACTGTCAGGAAGCAAATGCATTTTTTGAATTTGTGAAGGAGGCGTGTTCAAGCTAAAACATTGAGTTAAGTTGCTTTTTAAAGGATTGGCAGTGTCATCAGATTTTTTTTCATTAATTCTTTGTATCATGAATTGTTCATTTGCAGTAACGTAGTCATGTAACTGCACCCAGCCAAGAAGTAGTCAAGACACATAAACCCTTGTAAAACCATACCCTGAGCTTCTGTACAGATTAAATAACAGAGATGTAACATGTTAACTGGTGAACTTTAGAGGTGCTGGTAAGATATTTTGTTACATTTGGACAAGGCCAAACAGGCTAGCGGTTTCCCTCTCTTTCCAGTCTTTATGCTAAGCTAAGCTAACTTGCGGTCCGCTCAAATTACATATTTACCGTACAGACATGAGAGTGGTATCAATCTTCTCATCCAACTCTTGGCAAGAAAGCAAATATGTGTGTTTCCAAAATTCCTTCCCTTAAAACCAGAGGACTGACTGATTGGCGCACACGCCAGCCCGCCGCCCGCATAAACTGGGTCACACAATCTGCTGTACAGATGTCTCTACATCCTGTTTACTATCACGACCCATGAAATTGATTCTTTTATCTGTATGTTTGTGAGCGTTTTCACTGCGTGACACAGGTTGCTCTTCCTCTTTCCCACCATGCCCTCTACATATAGTACCTGGTATGTCTGTGTCGTGTACGAGACACTCATTTCATGCTTCATTTGTCGCCTCACGAGCTCCGTTAATAAACAAGATCCTTTGTTGCAGCTGTCTCCCTGACACCTCTCCGCGTGTGCGTCAGCTGTCAGACGACTTGTCTTCGGCGCTCGTGTGGGATTAGGTGAGGCGTCACGCTCATCAGCATCATGCCGCCGTGTCCACGGTGAGGGGAAATAATGCCAAACTCATTACCAACTTCACTGTCCACCCATATAGGGATTGTAGCTACTTCCATAAGCAGATCAGTAAATCTGATTGTTCTCAGTTTGTTGAAAAATTGTGCATTTTACATTGATGCAATCGCAGGAAACAGTTTTGAGCTGCTATTTTTTCTCTGTCTGTCCATGTGTCCATCTATCTGCTTGTGTATCTCTGGGGGGTGGGTGGGGAGATTACATAAGAATTGCTCCAGGCCAGGGTTCATCTCCCATCTCCCCAGAATGCACCTGTGATGGGACAGAACAGCGCTAAAACCTGAGGCGCGCACAAAGGAAGGTCAACTTTTCCATTCAACCTCTCCTCTACTAGCATTTTACGTCTTTCAAGGACCTCGGCGAGGCTGCCGCAGTCGATTTTCTTTGCTTTTGTTTTTTTTTTCACTTTCTCTAAAATGTGTCTCTTTTATGACACAGGCTTGTGAAACGCTTTGAGCAACATGCACAAAAGAACAGTATACATGTGACTATGATAATAGCCTTGATCATTTTCGAAGTTTTATTTAACATGTTTTTCAAGTTTGTTTAATACTCAAAAGCAGACACATTTATGATGATGAAGAGGACATTGCAGTAATTCAGATTATTTACACTTTATACCACACTCGCTATTAAAAAGCAGTTTCCTTGGAGCCTAACATTGAATTTTGAGTTTATTTTTTTCCACTCAGACAGCATGAAGGAGTGTTTATATGTTGTGTTATTAAAAGGGAGAGAGCTGAGACAGTGACTAATCTATTTCCTTTCACACCCAGCAGCCAGTAATCACTGTTCTATGGAGCTGCTCACTCATCCATCCATGATGTTATCAAGATACATTATCTGTGTGTGTGTGTTTGTGCACTATGATGTGCATTTGTGTGATTAGGGGGCTTTGAAAGCAGGTGTTAAAAATGCTTGTGTGGGCATTTCAGTGCGTGCAAGAGTGCACATTTGTGTGTTTTTTTGTTTTTTTTAGGATTTGAAGACTGTGTGTGTGCCTTTGTGTCAGAGCTCCGTCCACGCTGCAGATCCAAATGCAACACGTTCTCCCTGCAGCCTGTGGCTCGATCTCACATTGTCAACCAGCGGAGGTCACACTCTAATGTGTGAACATCGCTCCCTGTGCCCGGCCCTGAAAGGCAGATGAAGCTTTTTTTGCTTGAACAAGGCCACAAAGACACGTCTCCCAGCTGTTTTTTACGGGGTCCGGCTTACTGTGCTGCCACCAGTGTCTATATTATCTATCATTATGAGTGCTGTGGATATTGTAAATTTGTAAAAGCTGATGTTAGCGCACATACAGGTGAACCATGGATGGAATTGCACAAGCCGAGGATGGATGCGTTGGGATGCAGAAGAAAGGAAGACATCACAGTCACGAACTGAGGTCGTAAATCAAAGGGGTGTTGTGGTCTGTGTCATATTTTGTGCCAAAGAGAAAAGAAAACTGAAGGAAAACACACACCTACTAAGGTAGACCTACCATAGACGGTATCTATAATGTTGACATATGGATTTTGGAGGCCCGTGTGGACATGAATGGCCTGTTTATGGACTGTATTCATGCTGTTGATGTTGATTAACAGAACGATGTAGGGCTGGACAATTGAACTTCAAAAATCAAAATCACGATTAATTGAAAATTTACCTCCATTACGATTATTGAAAGATTATTTTGTTTTCTTTTGTTGTTTTTTGCCCTCATAGTTCACTGACAAGGTTTGTACTGTAAATATGCTCAACTATTAAAGCTGGGTTTATTTATTTTGATTCACAGGTTTCACAAATCCATTATCAAAATGTTAATACGGTAATGTTGACGTGCACGTTACAGAGACATGGTTCCCCTATATTCGGCGAATCGCCGCTGCTAAATTATGACCGCTGCTATTAAAATTTCACTATTATTTAATATCCACGCAGAACAATTGATTTTCACCCGCACACTGTGTGAGCACAGTAAATCACGCTTTACTAGCTTCCTCTCAACTCTTAACCTTCAAGTCTCAAGCAAGTCCCAAGTTACTGTGATGAAAGTCATAATTAAAGTCATTGCTGGGGTCAAGCAAGTCACAAGTCAAGTCATATGAAATTCTTAGGAATTCAGTTTGTTTAAACAGTTTAAGAGAGGTGGCAATTCAACTGTATGATTATTTTGGAGGATGTAGTGAGTGTTTGTGTTCTAACTATATTGAACTATACACAAAGGTGTTTCTATTATTTAGTCTATACTATTAGTTTCAGTAATTATTTAAAATTTTTTTTAATATAATTGATAGGTAGATTACTATGAGGCTTCAAAGTGAGTTGCGTCAATTTTGATTGTACTGGTTGGTCTGACAGAGGCCCTGACTGTGATTGTATCTAGAAATGGTTTGCATTGTTCGAATCACAAGGATTTTAGCTTTCAAACAGTGGATCATATAAGTATGAACCTAACATAGCAGTTGTGGGCACATACTGAGAGCTGTCATCAGGACCTGTTACCACCAGGGATGTTAAGAGGTTTACACATTAAGTTACAACAGCACCAAACTGCAGCCAAACAACTGGGTGTAGCTTAAACTTAACGCTAGCTTTCTATGCGTTCGACCAGCCCATAAGTTAGCTAAAAAGCCACAGTCACGTAACATACCTTTCTTTATGGGTTCTGTGGATGAAGTTGGATGTTGTGGAGGTCGTGTCACTGATTTTTTTAGCTGCAGGACCTTGCACACCGCTGTTCTTTTCTTCCTGCCGTCATCGACAACATAATCCTTGAAAGTCTGTGTTGTACTACACCTAACAGCCTTTTTCTACGCCGCTGGTTGGAGATCCGGGCTGCTATGTGAAAGAACACATGGTTGCAGATTTATGCCGCAAATGTTGGAATAAGCAAATTGCAAGTATTTAAAAAAAAAATTAAGTCATTTTCAAGTCATCTGTCTCAAGTCTAATTCAAGTCTCAAGTCATGAACAACCAAGTCCAAGTCAAGTCTTTTGTCTTTTTTAGTCAAGCAAGTCTCAAGTCTTCAAATTTGCGACTCGAGTCTGACTCGAGTAAAGTCATGTGACTTGAGTGCTCCACAACTGTCCTCTCCCTATTCATCAAACGATTTCTACATGACAGACCTGGCTTTTGTAAGAGCTTTCGGAGTTAGGTCTTTTAACTGCAGTGCAATGTGTTTGCATAGCGAATGAGAGAGTGAGCGGCAGAAAGTGATGCTGAAAGCGAGCGAGTAATAAGTTCTCAGTCTGGAAGTAAGTGTACAGTGTTGGTAACAGTGTGTCCGTTTATAAAAGTCTGTCTGTTTTTTCCACAACTGCTGGAAAGTGAAGGCAGTTAGCGCTAGCTAACATCTCCCTGTGCTTCAGACTCCGGTCTGAAGGCTGAGCAGAACTGGACGGGGTGGAATCACGTGACGACACGCGGTATCATGTTTCATGCGGAAAGTAGCAAGAACACACAATATTAACAGGATTAAATAACCGACATGAGGAAATTACGTTGGTTAGAGGTTCTGAATTTCAGTTTCAATTACTTTTCGATTAATCTTCCAGCCCTAAAACAACGTTGGTTATTCAAATTAAAAAATAATTTTTTCTGTCTGGCAATACACGGTTCAAGATTACTTTTTGGTTTCTCTTTGCAGAATTGAAATAGGAACACATTTGTGCATGATAGATAAGTATACACGTGTTTAAAATATACCGAGACATTTTTGCATTGCTGGAAGATGAGAGTGCTGCTCACACACAAGGATTATTAATAAACAATTAATATATATAAACACAAGGATAAATTCTTTCACCTTTGTAAGATGTTTCACTGTGACATCAATGATCTACTCTGATGTTACGTAGTGGTCAGGGAGCGTCTTGATGCCCATGAGAGTATTAAGACCCCGAACTCCCCGTGACCCCAGCTCTGTTTTACTGCCCTCAGCTGTCGTCACCCATTAGATATTGTGGCACCCAACGCCACAGGACGTATTCTCGTTCACTCTTTGACCTTTCTTTCACAAACCTATATACAAGATGTAGAACAGTCAGTAAACCTGAATTTCTCCTGTTCCCCTAATCAGCTGCTGCATCTCTCAGGCAGTGCTCGGTATTGAATCTGTGGTCGACAAGCATAGCTGGAGGTAAGAGTAGACTTTCACTGTGTACGTTTTTCAGTGCAGTTTGATTCAGGATCCAGCATTTACACTTAAATCCATTTACTTTTTACAAAAATATGGATATTAAAACTTGAACCACAAACACATTACATAATGCAATGCAAAACTGTCATTGAATTTATTAAGTACAGTATAGGGTACTGTTTTCATTGTCGAAAAATCCAACAATTACTTTTACTCAGAATGGTGTGTAATATCAGTCCAAATCCTAAAGATATTCAATTTACTGGGACATAAAATTAAGAAAAGATGCTGGAATAGGAACACTTTATAATACTGGTTCCTAGATGTGACTTAACAGTGGAAGAAACAAGACTATGAGGTTGTAATTTTTTGAACATAACCCATATATTTTATATGTTCTTCAATAACTCCACCATCTGACTTTCGAGAGATTTTCCCAAAGTCCCTTTCGTTACCTTACTGTACCCCCAAAATACATCATACCATAATTACTGCATAGGTTGCACAGAATATTAGAGTCATTAACACCATTTTCCCAAACTTCAGCTTTGTTTCCGAGAATTGTACTCTGTACTACCCAGCATTTACAAAAGAGTTAGAGTTTATATCTTCCTTACCTCCAAAAAGCCCTATTAATGTTAATCTCTTATTCCCATTAGTCTTGTTTCATTTCACCATTTAAGTTCCAGCAGGAACCAGTAAGTATTTTATTGGTACCTGTTTCAAACAATGAAATTACACTGTAAATTGCGGGCTGTATCATGTGTCATCACTGCTCAAACAAATAAGTGTTTGCCATTTTTTGCTTGTTAAATGACTTGCATTGGGGCATTTTTGACTATACTGACAGTATAGAGAGACGGTAAATACAGGGAGTGAGGAAGAGTCCGCAACTGGAATTGAACTACAATAGTAGTGCACCAAAATCCACTGAACCACAAGGTTCAGTGTTTGCGACTGTTTTGCGACTACACGACAAATTGATAGACCAATCAGTTCACCACTCATTACCTATTACATATCAAATATGTATCTATGTATGTGTGGGTTTATATATATATGTTTGTGTGTGTGTGTGTGTGTGTGTGTGTGTAATCGTCAGCTTGACCCAAAAATAGGGATTTTGAAAGATAAAAAAAGGGTCTTAGGAAAGGTGGAGAAATATTTGGGTGAGTGGTGAGTCACATGATTCTCCTGCAGCTCCTCTCTGTATATTGGAAAGCAGCCTGCGCGCCTTGACTCATTCCCTTCTCCCCGGGGAGTCCTCGCTGTCAGACTGCAGGGGAAATTGACCTGTGAGTAAAGCGGGCATTTTTGGGAATGGTTATTTATTGAACTGGTAGAGAGGAGTCTTGATGATTCACTGACAGGTTCAGTCACACACACAAATACAAATGTTCTCCTTGCAGTGCCAGGGAACTTTTATGATAAGAGTTGAAGTATCAAGGCAACTTCAGCCGCCAAATGTAGTAAGGATCATTTGTCTGTTCTGCAGTGAAGAGCGTTTTCTTTTTCTCATCCATCTCATCATCATGTTTTTCTCTTGTCCCACTCTTACTCTCTGACTCACAAGAGGTTTCTGTTAGTACAGTATGATCCAGTCTAGTCAGTACAACTGCTATAGGATGATTCTACCACCCATTGTTTCGTTTAACTTCATTTTAATGCTGTCAGATGAAATCACTACCGCCAGAAATCTTTCACAAGCTAAGAAATACATTATTTGAATATATCCAGTGGGGTTTGATTAGCAAATGATGGAAAATGTTTCTAAGCTACATAAGAAGTATGTTAACTTTGTAGTAGAATTCTGAGTTGCTGGTCACATCCCTAATTTTTCAGCAAATAATGAAGTGATAATGAAATGGCAATTTAATCTGATTATCAGGCTACAAGTATGTAATCTTTCAACAAAAATGAATCATCACATTTGATTCATGAGGTTTTCACCCAAAATCAGTAATATAAAACTGACAATATGATCTCTTCTAACAGATAACAAATAATGTAACAGATATTCTTATTTGATCACTTCAGGGCAATTCAACAAGCTGTGAACACAAAGCTCACATGGTCAACATGTTAGCAAAAATGTGCTTATTTATACAACCAGCAGATACAGATCACCACGCAGCTGTGTTTTGGACTCCACCAACTCCTGGGGGAAGTATCTAGCTCTTTAGCTACTAAACGCTTCATTGTGTTCACCAGCAAGTCTGTAACTTTGTTTGTCTGCTATTTAGCATTGGGCGGGTAGTGTACAGTGAATACACAGCTGGAAACCATGCTGAGACAGTGAGATGTGAGAGTGAAATAAAACAATGAAGTTGCATGCTGTAAAACAAAAATAATTAGCTGAAAGACACTAAAATGCACTGCAGAGTTGGGTGATAATTATCAGGTTTGTCACTACAAGTAACCTCTTTCAAATTACACAGTCATTTCATCAATTCTTAATATAAAGTACTGATTAATGCAGCTTAAGAGCTTTATATATTAAATAATTTCAGATTTGGACAATCTACAGTAAATTATTTGTAATTGTTAAGTAACGACCTTGCTGCCATCTATGGGGGCTACAAATGTGTTTGACATCAAAACAGGCGTCTCAAAACGTGTTTCTTGGTTCTTGCTCTACAGCGTTCAGCCGCCCAAACTGCACCGATTGAACAAAGAAACACTGAGATGCCTCGAGAGCATTTCATGATACCATTCTTTGAGAAACGCACCGCGCCCAGTCCAGCGGCCGAGCTGATCTGATGCTTAGCGACGTGACCTTCATGTCTTGCCCAGCACCATGGAAAGCCCCCCGGGTGCTCGTTCCCTCGCTCTCACCTCCCCCCACCACGTTGCCTATTTGGGGCGCTCCCTGCTCTGGTCTGGTACCTACTGTCACTTGCTATTCACAGACAACACATGGGCACAGCTACCTCGCAACACACAGGTGCAGCCGAGCATGATTAAGGCACATGCAAAATCATACACATACACACACAAGGTTTTGAGAGTAAATGTCTGCGACAGACAGATTGGAGGAGAGTGTAGACAAACATGTTATTAGTTTATTGGTGTTTAATGTGTGATTTGAGAGCTTTCTGTACAGTGTTATCCAAGGTGTTAATGAATATTTCAGTTGGGGTTGCGGTGATTTTAATTTTGCGATCATCACTTCTTTTTAAGCACACTGTCACTGATGTGAAGTAAATCAACAGGACATGATGAGTTGGAGGTACTGTAGGACCTGCCACACCCTGGTTTGTAATCGGTGGTCATGGTCATAGTGTGTGTGTGCGCCAGATAACAGACAGGATTGTAATCAAGCACCAGGCTGTCCTGTCCTGACATGAACTGGCCACTTACCATCCTGAAGACACGCTCACTCTGACAGCTTACATTATAATTTATGAGGTGGATGTTCTCCTCTCTCCACACACACACACACACACACACACACACACACACACACACACACCATATTTAACCTCTGGTGCTCGCCGACACAGCAGAGAGTTTGTTACTCCCTTCATCTCACAGTATATAGTCACGGCTACAAAGACAGCCCTGCAGCCTTCCTGCGTTATTGCTGCAGATTGTTTTCCTCACCATGCGAGCAACATAATCAGTTGATCTGAAAGTGGTGATGTGAGAAGACTCCAGTTGTATCTGTGGCGTGGACTGGCAACTTTTGACCAGGTGAATTGTGTAACAGTTTGTGCTGTGGTATCGATTTTCATAGCAAAACATTGATCTGGTGTGTGAGATTGCAAGCAAATGCTAATCTTCAATTCACATAAACAGGAAATAATCTCAAGCTTAATGTTAAAGAGCAACTTGTAGGTTGGAGACTCCAGTGAATCAATATGTTGGAAAATTATGTAGATTATAGATTTTCAAAATATATATAAACTACAGTAAGTTCTGTAAGAGACTTTTACTTCATGTTAGCTCCAGTTTATCACTAAGATATGGAAAAAATATCTACAAACAAAGCTAAAGCAAACAGAACTAATTTTGGTTGTCTAATACTGGCAGGAGAATTAATAATCTGCTTCTATTAGTCATATCTGGCATTGCCTAATACAATCTTACACTACGTTTTACGATGCTATACCTAACCTAATGTGGAAACTAGCTAATGTTAAAAAACGTGACTTAGCGGAGCAAAGTTCACGTTTTGGTCAAGCTGAATATCTGACAGATCCGTAACAATTACTCCTGTTGATGACAGAAACAGAAGCTGCTGCTGATGGTGGACCTGATGAAGCAGCTGTGTGTAATGTTGGGCAATCCATCCTGAAATCCATCATATCGTATTGCTCAAACATGCTACTATTCCCTATGAATTTTTGCCCTGAATGTCTTTTAAAAGATGAACAATTCTGCATTAAGTTTTCAAAGGGTTATTGTCAAAAAAGGTTAAGTATACATTTTGTAACATATTCAACCTGCAAGTTGTTCTTTAAACCCCAAATAATGTAGTCATTTGCCTTTTTTGCTAACGGCATGCCTTTAGGGATGGCAATGTTGCTTTCTGTCGGTCCACCACTTTGATCTCCGTATAAGTATTGCATGGATTGTAATGACATTTCCTGCAGACATTCATTTTCTCTTCAGGATGAATTGCAACAACTTCACTTTCCCTTGACCTATCATCTAGCACCATCAGCGGGTCAAAATGGAAGGGGGTGGAATCAACGACAATACAAATAGGCCACAGTGTCTATGCTGGTGATGTTTACTGCATGAGATGAGAAGCTCTTGGCAGTGGTGAGGGCTCGTCTCTGCAGAAGACACAGACGTGGTCTGAGTCTGAATATTTCTTTTTTGCTGCAATATAGAAAAAATATTCAACTAAACAACAAAAATGCATGTGCAGTCAGGCGGATTGGGCCCAAGTTAGGCCCCTGTGTAACTGGAGAGAAGCATGTGCCTGGGGCAGCTGCACCCTCTGCCCCCTCCTCCTCTCCCACCTACTTGCTCTGCTATAGGCTGTAGACTAGCCTTGTTGAAATATATTTTTGTCATTGCTGCAAATTTCACTTTCACAATGTATTTCAGGCTAACTCAGGCACTTCCAATCTTTCAGTTGCAATGAATCTCACAAAACATTGCAGGAGTTCTTTCACTGTGAAGCATCTGCAGACGTGCAACATATACAAATATGTAACTCAAGTTAGCCCAGAATGATAACTTTTACACAAGTTGACATATTAGTATTAGTATACTGAACACGTAGAATGGTTTTAATGGTGTCCAGTAAGTTTAAACTAAGTTCAATGTTACTTTTTAAACACAGCAAACAAACTAAAGCTGCCTTTACACAAGAACCAAGAATCTGATTAAATGTTCCACCTTTGTGGCAGACCTGATCTATTCGTGACTGTGTAGAAGGAAAAGTGAGACACCGTGATGTTGCTTTTCAATGTAGTCAGCCATGGGAACATCAGAGTTGTACCACAAAGGGTATAAAAATAATCAGAAATTCTGAGGGTATAAATGGAGCAAGCGATGTAGAAGCTCAGCACTGGTATGTGAGGTTTTCAGCAGGACAGGAACACAAACATAGCACGTCACCAGTGACAAGAAAAAAAACAACACCCAGAAACAACATTAGAACATTTCTTTTCGTTTGGTTGCCCTCTGAGTCTTTTTCTTCCCCCCTCGCTGTCTGTGTATCCTTTGCTGACTCTGTATGAGAAACAGGAGAGTTACACTGTCTGAAAGGAGAAGGCTGTATTTCAGAGGGATGTATTTGTGTGTACGTTGGCCTCTCAGATGCACTTCGGTTCACAAGCTTATTAATGCACGTGTCTCCCTGTGACACATCTGAGTGGGGAAAGTCCAGGTCAGATTCACACAGATTCTCTCTGTTTTTCTTCGAGGGCTAGAATAACTTGTTTGCATCAGTCTCTTGGTTTAGGAATCTCTGAGGTTTTAATTTGCAAAATCCACTGTCCAAAGAAGCTTAATTGTTCCACAGCTGTAACGTGTGTGTGTGTGTGTGTGTGTGTGTGTGTGTGTCTTCCCCCCCTCCTTTCTTTGCAGTAAGAATGAGGCCAGTGTGAGCAAATTCCTTGGGATTGTGCCATGCTGGACAAGATACTCGGATAGCTGGATAACGTCTGCGCTATGAATAGTCATCTCCAATTTGACCTCAAACAACCTAGCACATTATGGAGTGTTGTTCACACAAGCACACACACACACACACACAACATGGTTCAAAATGCTTGGTCCAGTTCTTCCGGACACAGAGTGCCAGACACCGCCAGCAGGCTCAAGAAAACGGCTGTGTCTGTCTGTCTGTCAGTCACTCAGTCAATCTTTCTTTGTGTCTGTGCATCTATGTGTGTGGGTGGAACCAGACGAGACTCGTTTGAATATGCACTGTGAGCAAGTTATGTATCCACGAGAAAGTGTGTTTAAAGGAAAATTCAGTTTTTCTTTATAAACTGGGTGGAATTTTCATAGTTCTGCCCAGCACTCCTATCAGGTATGGTCACATTTTACTAACTTTGTGAATATGTTGCACATTGCTAGAATGGAGTGCAATAGGGACAGGACACACCAGAGGTCAGCTGTAAACAACCCACCAAGTTTTACCAAATTTATTTTGCAACATCCCAATTGTTGACCAGTTGGTTCATAAAAGCTTTCTAATTTATAATTATATTAGTGACTTTTCTTTTTTGTGTGTCTTTTTTGTGTGTCTGTGTCAGAGGAGACTGACATAGCAGGAGGACAGACTAACAGACTCTGCCCTTCCCCACAGCATGAAGGAATGCAGCTGTGGAATTCAGGTTTCTCTAATCCCCTACCCCAATTGCAGTAAGAGCTGACTGTAACCCAGTGAATTAAGTGCACGGTACTGTTTGCAACCAACATTTCTTCTGCATGCTCAGCTATAATTACACCTCCAAATAAGCGATGGTTTGGGTTATGCTGACAACCTGTGTGATTGGCTTACCACTCATTGCAGGAAGTAGTGTGGCCTCTATGTAGCTAGACTAAAACCCCCTTTATATAGTGGCATGTGATCTGCAACCCAGAGAGATATCTGGATCTGGTTTCAACATGCAAATTAGATTACTTTTCAATGAACATGCTGCTGTATAGGCTCTATTTATTTTTCGTTTGCCAAGGAAGCTACTACCCCTAGGGTTTTGCTTGAGATAGAAGGAAACATGGATTTAGATAATGGTCCAACATTTTTGGTAAATTTTTTCCTTAGGAATGTGCCCTGGCTGAGATCTGACAGCATTCCGATTGCAATTTGTTATGAATGTATTTTACCTGCATTAATTTGCATTTTTCCATATACATCCAAGATATTGGGTACAGCTACGAATGGGGTATTTAGGGTGTGAATGTTGGCATGGTGGATGGGTAGTGAATCTGACTTTAATGCGGGAGACTAGCATTTGCGTCAACAACAATATTTTACTGCCTTTAACCATTTTAACCATATATAACACATATATATATATAAGCAATATTTTTCTCACCTTTTCCTTCCAATCAGCATACTGTAGTTTCTATGTGCTGATGTTGGGAGGAATAAATAATGTACAAAACATTTTTTCTCAAATCCAAAAACATTCCCTTTAGTTCAATGTTTTGTCCAGTAACATAGTTCTGTCTGGTGATAGGATTGTTTTTTTGGGAGTCTGGTGGCTTAGTCTTTAAGATGCATACCATATAACTGCAATGTTCCCGGTTAAATTCTAGCTGAGGACCTTTTGTTGCATGTCAAATCCCTCTCTCATGTTTCCTGTCTGTATTTCTATTTTCACTGTAAATTAAAGGCAAAATGTTCCCCAAGTTAACACGTTGAATCGCTGCTTCTCTCTCTGTATCTCTATACACATGGAGCCCTGCTTATATAAAGTCACATAAAACAGTATGATATACAGTAGTACAACGTATAGTATATAGTGGTCGTGAAATTGTTTGTCTCTCTCTGTATCTCTATACACATGGAGCGCTGCTTATATAAAGTCACATAAAACAGTATGATATACAGTAGTACAACGTATAGTATATAGTGGTTATGAAATGTCTTGTGTGTTTCTTTGTGCCACATACACTCACAGGAGAGAGAGACTGAACGAGAGCAGCAGCTTGAGCTTGCAGACAGGTGCACTCATCTTCAAGACACTTCCCTCTCTCTAATAGCTACATCTGCACACACACACCCCTCCCCTCCCTCCTTCCTCTCTCCACTGTCTCTCCGCAGTGTTCAGGTGGGACGGTGACGCATCGGCTCAAGCAGGCTTCTTATTAGCTGAGCGCTAACAGGCAGCCTGTGTTCCCGTGGGGGCTGAATGCTGCTGAGTCATCCTGTACAAGCTGAACAGTATGAGTCTTCAGTCTTCTCCCTGACACACACATACACACATACACACGCTGGCAGCTAAATAGCAAAAACACTCACCTGCACATACACACATACAACTTCTGATTTGCCGGATTCCAATGGGAGTTTTACAGTGTAGGTGTATTGGTTTCAGAATGTCTGTGTGGGGGAGAGGCATACAGAGAACAAGGACTTTACATGTAACTGCAGTAGCCAACCTCCAACTTTCGTTCTCTCCGTCACCTGTGCAACTCATTGAAATAGCAGCATGTGACCAGAACCGTTGGCAGATCTTCTCTCCACCCTATCAGTCTGGTCTTTAGTCTACATTACCTGATTACACCAACACTGAGTTTTAAAACATGTCATACGGTAATGGATCGCTGTGGTGAAAGACCAATCACTGTGCTTTGGCTTTCTCATCAATCACAACCTCCTCATCCTGAGTAATTTTATGAATTGTTTGTTTTTCATGGCAACCATTCATGTTTTACGGCAGGTTAAAGGTTCGTTTTTCTCATGAAGAGTAGTTTTACACCTGTAAAACTTAAATCATGGTGAAGATTTTCCTCTATTTGATGAAAATATGGTGTTGAACCAGCCACTAGATGGGAGATTGAAAAGTAAAAACCTACATTGCAAGATTTACCCCTTTATTAGTTTGTCAGTGGCTTCTTCCACTTTTAAGCTGTTAGATTCTTTGTTGGAAGAAGGAAAAACAGATGGGAATAAAATGTGGTAGAAGACCCCTTCTCTAAGCTAAGCCTGCTACGATTTGTTTCTGTTACTCCTGTCAAGCTTTACGCTTTCCCATGGCACATATGCAGTTTACACTGATAACAGTGGCAGATCTAGCCCTCAAAATTCTTAGCTATTTTTGAAACAACGGCTCTCTGGCTTCAGACAGAAGTAGCAACAGAACAATTGCAGCTAACTAGCAAATTAGTGCTAACTCAATAACATGTAATACCACAAAATAATGAAGGTAAAGCCAGATATGGGAACTCCAGTTTGAGACTCGAGTCGCACACACAGTGACTTCACACTTGACTTGAGACTCGTTTTCAAAAAAGGGTGTGTGTGTGTGTGTGTGTGTGTGTGGGGGGGGGGGTTGTTGAATTACAGTAGTTAATAAGCTGTCATTAATTGCATTGCACATTACATGGTTGTGCTCTGTACAGTAAGTAGAAAAACAGGTTACAGTTACAGAATCCCTTACAGCTATGCAGCGTTCTAAGCAGCCTGGTTTTAACATAGCAGGTGATACAACATTCATTATAACCACGAGTGACTTGAAACTTGACTTGGACTCTTGCTCAGAGATTTGTGTCCTTGAGTTTGGAAGTAATAAACTTATTCTAACGTTTGTAGCATAAATTAGATCAATTTATTTCATAAAGTATTTATTGCCTTTCTTGCAATTTTGCTCTAGTGTTTTGGGTTTTTTAAAAGACCTTTAAAACTCTTTGTGCACCCCATGCACACCACTTTGGCATATGGAGAAATCCAAAACTTGACCGGGAGCGTATCTGTGTTCCCAGGGTCCTATGTTCCACAGCTCAATATCCTCTTAATGACACAATGAGGAGACTTTTCAAAGGGTTTTATGTTGGTGTGTATGGTGTTTTTTCCCATAGTTCCAATGTCCTGTGTATGTTTATCTGGGTCAAAATGTTGATGTCACCCACCTAGATAGCTTATATAGCTGTACTGAAGTTATACTTGAAACCTACCCCCTCAAATTGCAGGATTTCTTGACTTTAAAAATTGATTTCCACAGTGGCTGAACTGATTTTTACAATTCAAGCAGCTTTTTAAACATCCATCTCCCTTCGTTGTTTTGCAGTTGTACAGTGACGATAACTCTTACCAATCTAGTACAATGTTATTTTATTTTAAGAGACACACATGCTGGAAACGTAGGACCCTGGGAACATAGGAATGAGCCCACTCATTGACCAGCCTCTTTGGTGATGGTTGCACAATCGTTGCATTAACATATTTTATTCAGGGAAGGGAAAAGACCAGATCAACTTTGCAAGCTAGAGGCCTTTTCAGTGTTACCAAGGTTGGCTGCTCTGCTGAGTTTACTCTGCTACTGTATATTTCAGAGAGTTTATTTCTGATGTTCGCACACTTTCACTCTGACAAATACCGTCAATTTCCCCCTATATACAGAGAAAAAAAATTGTTTCCTCAGCTGACAGAGCACTTACTTTAAAATGTTAGTCTTGGGTTGTGCACACTGGGTCCAGTACATGAACTTATCTGAAAAACACCCATCGATATCCAGTTCTACACCATGAATGTTATTATGCATTGAAAAATTAATGGCAGAGTGCAGAGAAGAGAAATAAAAAAACGACATACCCACTGAGTTTATGTGAGCGAGAGACAGAGGCGAAGCGAGACATAGTTGGACAGAGGGAACGAAAGAAAGAGCGAGTGAGAGCAACAGTAAACAGTCGAATGATCGATGAACGCCTGACGTGACTCAGCTCTCGGTTGCCGGCCAGCATTTCTATGACTGGCGAGCCGCCTGCACGACGAAGACAAACGACCCGGCAATGAAGGAAAATGAGGATTTTATCACCCATTTCCCTCTCACACCGTTGCTGGCCCACGCTCCCTAGATTGCTTATGTGTGTGTGTGTGTGTGTGTGTGTGTGTGTGTGTATGTGTTTCTGCGCTGGGAAGTTAACCAAATGTGCGTACCGCTTTCCTGACAGGCTGGCTTATGGTCGAACGCTGGCCCAAGGGTGCAGTTTAGAGAAATCACTCACTCAGTTGGAGACTTGAGGAGAAATGCCCAAGGTCTGGAGCATCTATACGTTACCTGTGTGTGTGTGTGTGTGTGTGTATGCAAGGAAGTGTGTTTAAAAGGACATTTATCTCATCCTCAGATATAATTACACTGCCCTGGGGTAGACGGGAGTTATCCAGCTCTCCCTCCACATTCTGTAACCCCTCCAACCCTCTTCTTCACCCTCCCTCTTTCTCTCTTACCTTCTCTTTTTTATCCGAGCTAAGAAAGCCAATTCGACTCTGCCACCTTCGGAAGTCATTATGGGATTAGCTTATTCCCAGAGTATGGATCTCTTCCTTGAAGCCCATGAAGGGGGCTCCACTGTTCTTTGCTTCCCCACACACGGCTCACTCTAGCTGGGGGTAATCAACCAGCTGCCCTCCTTCCTCCAGCCTGGAGCTCCACCTCGGGGGAAATCACTTCTCGCTTCTCCTCACTTCATCCAAAGTATTAATCTTCCCAAAATCTACTCAAAAATAAAATAAAATATATAAAATTCTTCTGGATTCAGGACAAGGGTTATTACAGTAGAAGGAGGGTTATGAAAAATGGCGGTGATTCTTGTTTTAATCTTCACAGTGTAAAGTAATAGCTGCGGCTGCCGGAGCTGACGAACAAACGAGTGCTTTTGTAATGATAATAGGAGCGTTCCCGCAGACCTGACATTTCTCCGCAGCCTGGGGGAAGAAGTGTAATATCATCACTTCCTGTTTGTGAATCCCTCGCTCCCCATGGGCTGTCGGGTAATGACACCTGCCAACATGCCAACAACTCTCAGTTACTCTGAGGGCAAGATTAACAGTTGAAAGCAAACCAGTTTGTTCTGAAGGGAGAAGTTGATTGAACAGGCTTTGGTGGGTTTGTAATACCCCTCACCTCAACTCACCTGCGGTTTATCACACAACAAATGCACATGTGAGGGAATTCAGAACACAGTAGTTTATACGACATATACTCTGCTGCGATGTGCTGTACAGCAATAAATGTCACATCTTAGACTAGCTTAGGCTCTTTATGATAAACCTCACATAAAGGAAGGAAAAAGGCACTAAAAGTTATTAATTTGTTGTGTCACCCAGTGTTGATGGAATAGTTCAGGGATTTCTTAGGCCACCAGGCACCATTTTATGAGCGAGTGTTGTAGAGATATCACGTTCAGTAGGCCCCTTCTTTTTTCTACTGTCTTCACAACTGTGCAGCTGTCTTCAGCCTTGCTCAGGGGCATAATAACCATGTGTTGGTGCCACACACACACACTCTCATTCATGCACCCCCATACACACAGTGTTATCTTCAGAGTCACAAGTTAGTGTTTTTTAAATTGGGACATGTGGCAGCCTTCTGTTATAAAGAAGCCACACATATTTTGGCGCAGGCTGGGCATTTATCAAGCATAATGTGATTGTGCTGACGTGCCCTCGCTCTCAGTGGCAGCAGGTTCAGGGAGGGCCACATAGTTTGGGGTCGGCCCCTCCCCTGGGCCCTGTTTTTACTCACAGCAGTGCTGGCCCTTGTTTGTTCAAATGTCGTCTGTCAGGGAAGCCAGGCTGATCAAAAGTGACGACTCCTGGTTTAAGCACTGCTACTCCTCCTTTCCTCTCTCCTGTTTGTTTTTGTCTCTATGCCATCGTCTGCACTAAATAAATTCATGTGTACCTACCTTAAAGACATTACCCCAGACATATTCAGTCTGGGGTAGGGTGGTGGTGGCCAATGTACATCAGTCTTATTTTAACGTTGATCCCCACCAACTATTGAGAGAACTACAGTATCTAGCTTTTTAGCTGCAAAATGCTCCACTAGCTTGTTGATAACTTTGTCTGTCTCTCGTTTGTTGCGGGACAGATATCTGGAAACTAAACTGATAAGAGTGCTCAGCAATGTGAATCAAAACAGTGAAGTTACCATAAAAGATCCATTGTTAATATAAAAATATTGATATAGTAAGTGATTGTAATCCAATACACTTTTTGTTAAATCCAGCAAATATTTCCTCACCGTTAGCTAGCTCTCCGTTTGCGTGCCATCTGAAAAGAAATCCGGTTTTCCAACACAGCCCTGGCTCTGTGAATGGAAAACAAAGAAAACGGTTCCCCACAACATTGTTCCAGCCAATCAGCAACAGTTAGTGCTCGTACACAGGAGTGATGGGGGAGGGTGGCAGTGGGAAGGTTAGTTCAATACACAACTCCAGGCACTGTAAAGAAGGAGAGATGGCCGAGAAACAGCCAAAGGGGAATCTGAAGAGTATCAACAGAGAAGAAAGTGATATGACAAGTGGCAAAGGTTTTTCAATGCTGGAGAAACTTCAGAGATTTGAAATTTGGGGGGAGTGCTTCTGAGGGGAGGGGTGTGTTTGTTTGCCAGTTGGGTTCAAACATCACTTACCGTCCCTTTAAAGCAGCTTTAAGTGGCACATGCAAGTATGCAAAATTAGCTCACCAATACAGGCCTCTACTGTATTCCAATTCAGTAGAAAAAAACAGCATAAAAAATCCCAGCAAATGTTATCAGATGAAATGAACCGTGTGTAATATCTCAACAGCAGTAAACAGTAAACTTAGCAAAATGTCTGCTTCATTACACTGCCACAACTCCTGCCACACTCTGCCCTCTATCCGCCATACTGTTTGCACATATGCTCACTGCACGCCAGCACGTGTGAGCATTCTTGGGGCCTTTGAGTTTTCAACCTGTGTGTGTATAGTCCACTTTTAAGTTCCCTTTTCCCTTTGGCTCAATTTTCCATCACTTCCATCCATATATAGGAGTTGGTGTTACATCTTCTTTATCATTCTCCCTCAATTCACATTCCTATAACTGACCCTTTACTACATTACCTATGTCCCTCTTACCCCCATCATCTTTCCCCATCCCTCAGTTCACTTTCCTTCCTCTCTGTTATCCCCTCGCCACCTGGCCCCTCTTCTACAGGAAGCATGCAAGCCCATCTTCAGAGTAATGGCTCATTCTGACCGAGCGTTATGAGTGACAGCCTGAGAGAGGAGAAAATGCCAGTCAGATTGCTGCTTAAGATTGGCCAGGGGAAACAGAGGAGCCAATCTCAGCTGGCCGCAAGTTTAAATATTCCACCTAGATTTAGCGTCGGTGACACCGCTGTGAGACATGAGACTACTCTCAATTTCAACAGCAATTTCCTACTGCAGCAATAGCTCTGGTGAGGGGCAGAGAGAGGTTGTTGGTTCAACTCCCTGTTTGAAAGAAGAGTGGTTAGACATATGAGGTGTATCCTGTGCCTGTACATTGCTGTAATGTCCGCTGTTTGCTATATCTAGACCCGCAGAGACTGGCTCACCAGATAAAACATCTCTTGATTTTCTTTCTCTCCGTCACTCTTTCTATTTCTCTCCTCCTCCTTCCCACCCCCCTCGGCTGCTCTCTGCCTTCCTCTGCCCGCCGCTGTGGTGGGTTCAGTTCTTGACAAGGCCCCACATCCTGCTAGTTGCTAAATGAATAATACATGCATGTTCTAGCAGCGCTGTTAGACAGAGGGGGAGAGAGAAAAAGAGAGTGCATGAGAAGTGCTGTGTGTGTTGGTGTGTGTGTTTCGAGGCCTGTTTGGTCTTATGGAAAGGCCAAAGCTGTCACAGGACTTTAGATCCTGTCTATACACAGCATGTACAAGAGGAGATTTGACGATCTCATGACAGAGGTTTACTCCTTCAGCAGAGAAAGGAACCACAGGTTGTTGGTGCAATTCCCACTGGGGTGAAAGAGAGGCCAATGCAGCTGAATGATTGAGAACATCCTTTCAGTCGGGTTTGGAGTGCTTTGATTTCCAAGTCTGTATGCATATGTTTGTGTGTTAGTATTGGAGCTGTTAGGTCTCACCATTTCCACTAGGTCCCTTTAACCCAGCAGAACGAGGCTTGCCCTACATTTTATCAGCTCCTCTCGTTCAGTTTTGACAGAGATCAAAGCAATATGCCAGCAGCCAGCAGAGCATGCATGCATTATCAATCATGTCTGTGGCTTTTTGTTGAACAGGAAAAAAAATATTGCAGCACACAGATCAAAAGTAAAAGGTCATCAAAGGCAAAATCATTTTCTAGATGCAGTGTGTAGATTGTTTAGCTGTATGCCCATGAACCATTGTGTAGGTCCAGTGTGTATGTGCGTGACCAAGAAACGAGTGTGGACAAAAACATTTTGTGAAATCTGTCCTCTGACCCTGAAATTAGAAATGTGCAACTGGATGCTGTATACTTCAGAGAGCTTGTTATTTCTCTTCACTTCCTCTCTCTCGCTTCTAAAGACAAGAAATTTGTGGTATAACCATGACACGTTATCTCAAAGGACACACACAGAGTCGAATGATTCACCTCTCGCTTTGAACTATTTCCACTTTTATTAGGAAAACAGTGCAAATGAATGGGAGCAGCAGGGGTGTCCGGGCTAAGTAAAGTTAGAGGAAGCAAGTGAGCCAGGCTTGTTTTTAGACGACATCTGTAAAGTGAGTTTTTTGGGGTTTGGAGATGGTGTTTAACCAGGTATGAAGTGCAGCCTCAGCAGTTTCCAGCGCTCCAGGTACAATTGAAGTTCTAGGCACCTGAAACGGCAGGTTGCTGACTGATGGGCCACGACTTCATGCTTCTCACACCGACAGGCAGCTCAGGAATCTGTCTAACCAGCTCTGCACCAGACTCACACAAATATGCACGGACACTTTGTTTCTAGGCAGAGAACACAGGCAGCATATTTAACCTTGACACACACTGCATGTGACCCAGATGTATGACTGCTGTTTGTCTCTCTAATTTTTCTCCCAGTCACCCCACACATTCACACACTCCATACTGTAACACCTCATGCTGTTATTTTCAGCAGTATATTGATGCCATCGAGGGTTCACTCCGATCAGTTAGAGTGCTGAAGTAATAGGGAGTGCATGCACCTTGTGAATTTTCTGGCAATTTTCTGTCTGTATCATGTATGGAAAATTAAAGGAGCCCTCTGAAACAATGTAAACAAATGGAGTTGCAGCTGTTAACAGCAACAAAGCCATGTTTAGTTGAATGTTAGGCATGCATTTCAGCAGTGTGATTATTTCAGTAACAAGTAGTGTTACAACTTGAAATTCAGTAATTACAATAGTTACTAATGCCTGGAATGCTCTGTTACTTCAAAATTTTAGTGGTTAGCTTGTTTGCTGTCTTACCAGACATTGTGAGGGAGTGTTGCTATCATTTTGTCTTTACCAGTGGACCGGGATGTGTTAGCTTGAGATGAGGAAGGTGGCTAGCATATGTTGTGTGTTAGCTGGCTTGAAAAAGTGAGCCACTGGTAAGCTTGTTCAGGAATTGTCCCGTGAAAAATAAAATGCACTTTCAGGGTGCACTCTTCTAGCAAGCACGTCAACTTCAGCAATTGAGCCAAACAAGTTGAGAAGAAAACATCTATACATCTAATAAAAACTACCACAGTTATGATGTAGCAATGACTAATATTTACCTTTGGAGGATAGTGCAACTTGCACTATTGAGAGTTTCAGTCACTTGAATTAATGTTATTCAACCTGCGCTACCATGTGACATGACTCGTCATCATTGCCCTGGTTATGGAGACTCAAACTGCCCAAGCAGCGCTAGAGCAGAGGACACAGTGGAACTGCTTAATTCATGATGCCCCAGAGTAGGTTCTTGTTGGTAAACGTGTAGTGGCAGCTGTTGCATTATTCTCCGGGTTAGGGGCTGCTTTACCAAAAATCAAGCAAACGTTCACTAAGGTGTCGTACCGGTGTATTAAAGCAAAGCCTAACAAAGTAGTTTTGGTGCCTAAACCTAACCAAACTGCGACCGTTTCACAATTTTAACCACTTGTTAGAAAGCCTTTGGTTAGTTTTAGGAAAAGAACATGGTTTGGGTAAAACAATAAGTCAACATTGGCCTTCAGGCTCACACAGGAGCTAAACCCCCATCTCTCAGGTGAAATGCCTGAGTCTAACACATTGATCCCCCAAACCTGCTCTCTTTATGGCCATTTTATACTGTGTCTTTCTAGTAGGAAAGCTTTAAGAAAGCCTTTTTAGTTAGCAAATGAATGCATCCTTATTACCACGATGACTGACGGTATTTCTACTGCAAATTCCACGGCCTCATGTGATGTCTGCTTAATTGAGAAAATGAATTTCTGACCGTAAAGCAACATTTCAGTGGAAACAATTATCAATGGGTTGTTAAAACGTTCTGAGCAATAAAATATTTCTCATCTTTGTATCATCCATGCTGTTTAAACATTATCACTTAAAAGCTCATGAACACACCGAAGTCGGAAGAACAACTTCCTGTAGGATCACAACACATGCCTCCCAACTTCACAGGCCCACTGAAGTTTTAAGACCCAAAGAGAGGGGGGTTGAAAAAGCCTCTAAGACCTCAGATCTCACCAGACTAACTCCTACAGTAAAAGTGGCGGTTTTGGAGACTCGCCATGCAATACAAAAACTTTTCACCTCCGAGAAGATGTTCTTACTAGGATAATAAAGTCCCAAACTGATGTGAATAACAGTCTCTTCTCTTTGATTACTTTAACAAGGAGAAGAAACTGAACACACACACACAAAGAGCTTCCTCTCAGCCTGATGGGATGAGAGATAAGATGCCCGTCATAAAAGATGGCGAGACTCTTAAAGGAACTGACTATCCTTACTGCCTAAACTAGATCTGATTAAGGATAATCAGCAGTCCAATGAATAAGTAATCCAGCTAACCCTCCTCAAAGCAGGCTCTCTTGATGTTTAACACAATTTTTATTCCTGTAGGGCATGAGATAAGCAAGTTAGTAATTCATAGAATTAACCTCTTGTGTACCATGTAACCACAGAGTCATCTACTGACCAATGGACAGAAGTCTCTGTAACCATCAATGCAGTGAACCTGTATAATATAGCTAACTATTATGCTGTATTATGTAGAGCAAAACAGTGTTGTTTAACCATTAGTTGTTCAGTCATTTTCATGTTTTGATTTAGGATATCGTTGACTAAAGTGATGTGGGAAAGATATTGTGGTGTAGAGCCACATGTTCCCCTTAGACAAAAACCCCTTTTCCACTACAGGTACCAACTCGACACAACTCCTCGCCTCGACTCCACTCGCCTTTTTTAATGGTTTTCAGCATGAAAACCTTCCTCCTCGCCCCAAAAAAGTCATCCAAAGTCAGCACACAATGAACGTATCTTCACAGCAAGCCTTTGAATGCCTCAGTATCAAATTGAAGCTTGCTTTGTTATTTTTCTAGCATAACTCTATGATATAGTATAATATGATAATAATAATAATAATATATTATAGTCTATATAATAAGTCTCTCGAGTTATAGACGCTATTTCTTGTGTTTAGTTATCTGACCAACATGACTATTAGCCCAGCTGAAGAAGTTGGTGTTGTGCAGTCAGAGTCAGATGTATTTTATTTGACAAGACACCTTGTGACCAGGAGAGCAGCTCATTCTTGCATCTACTTGAGCCACTGAACCTGAGCCACTGTAGTTCAACTAACTTTAAAGAATTCCATTCTTTCTAAAGAGACTGATCAAATTAATAATCGAGTTTCAATTACTCCGTTTTAAGGTTCCCTGTTTTCCATAAACTGTGGTGGTGCCCCTTTGAGCAAGTGTTTTATTGAAGTCGTTATTCGCTACATTCCCAGCTTGGGAAATAGGACCATCCAGGGAGCATGCGAATGCATTAGTATGAAAAAACACATTAGTGCAAGCCCGCCCTGAAACTATAGAGATCTTGCTGCAGTGCCTGCAGCTTGAAAAAAAATGCCTTAACATTAAAGTCTATGGAAGCGATCTGAGCAATTTTAATTAGACTCAAATCGCCCGAAAGGGGCGGTACTCCACGGAACACGACTGGTATCTGTGGCTGACTGGACTATGATATTCAGAGTCAGGAAAAACTGTCTAGAAAATGTGTATAATTTCATGAATTATACATTAAAAAAGAGCCCTGCGATGGACTGGCGTCCTGTTCAGGGTGTACCCTGCCTTCTGCCCGATGTCAGCTGGGATTGGCTCCAGTCCCCTGCGACCCTGTACGCAGGATAAGCAGTTGACAATGGATGGACATTAAAAAAGATATGTAACAATAACATAATAAATGTATTATTATGTTTTGTTGGAGCGTGGCACCATATCTCTGTCTATTGGCCAGCCGCCCCTGCTAATAAATTAGAGTCATCATGTGATAGTTAACGCGATTTCGTTCTCCCAGATACACAAGTTTGCCGTTCTCAGGTGTACGCACAAGTATCGGCCCCTCTGCACACGTGTGTGTATGTGTGAGAGAGATATTTAACCAATTACCCACTTGGTGGACATTAATCTGCCAAAATCTAGGCAACCCCATTCTTTATGAGATGTTTAGGACTGAAGGTGAAAATTAGATAATTTTATAATGCCTACAAATAGCCTACTCATTATTTTTTACATTTACATTCACGCTGAGAGTAGCAGAGGAAATCGATGCATAAAAAGCACAAAATGGTGCATAAAAATTCACCAGAATGCAGGAAATCAAGTGTCGAGACGGTCTCATAAGAGAGCTTGATTTGTGTCCCCAAGGCATGGAGCCGTACGTGTTGTTGTTGATGCGTACTGTCTTATTATCTTATGAGATTTTGGTAGATCTTTTGCCGTAGATCTAGTGAGAACAAAGAAACAAAATGCTCTGATGTTCTTATCAAAACATTGCAGTAAAGTGATCCTAACTTAGGCCACTTAATGCCACTGAATCAAAGACAAAGGTCAGACTTTGGATATAAAGTATCATGTCTCTGCTATGAATTTATCTCTGAGATGCTCAACATGTCTGCGAACCAGCAGCTGACGTAAACAAATATAGTTACCACTGCTAATAGTTAACTGCGCTAGCAACAAACAGAAGCTGTGCATAGCCATATTTTGCTAAATGAGTGTTGAAATAGTTGTACAAATATGGAGGATATGAATGGAGAGAGGAGAAGTGGATTATGTTAAAGGAGCGATTTGAAAAGGCTCAGTGGATGTTTTGATGCTTCTGCTGTTAAGCTAAGTTGTCATTGTGAATGTCATGATTCCAGGCTGACTAAGCAGCTGTTCAAGATCTAAACTTTTCATGAGGTCAGTACTTGATCTAGAGATATTTCAGTAATAGTTAGTCACAGATCTAGTGAGAACAAAAGTAATAATAATACAAATAATACAAAAGTAACATTCCCAGGTAAAAGAAAAACAAAACACAAACTGTGCAGTATGCTACAAAAACATCTCTGGCCTCTGTCTATCTTAGTGCCAGTGAATCACAGCCATTTGATATGAAATGCTGTGTCTCCCTTTGAAGTTATCTTTGTGACGCTTAACATGTCAGAGACTCAGCCAGGGGGATAAACAGTTATTCAACTGCGAGATCAGTTTCTGAATACAGCAGTTAGACGGTGCGTGTGAAAAATCAGAACACTCTTCTTCTGTGGTGCAGTTATTTTCCAAGTTGCTGTTTTCCTCCCATGGTGAGAAGAAATCAAATAGTCAGGTGATGTAAGACTGTTTACGAATGTTTTGTGGAACCTCATTTTGCCTGAGTGTTTTGAATATGTGTGTGTGTGTCTTAAAGTCCGTGCTAAGTTGAAAGGTGTGTGAATTAGCAGGAACAGCAATGCTGTGCTTGTGCAAGAAGTGATATTTAGAGGAAAAAAAAGATCTGGCATATAAGCACCTAAAACAACTGCAGCCCTTAAAATGCTGGTAATACCTGGATGAGATGATGCAACGCAAACCTTTTATGTGCTTTAGACCAAGTGAAGGTTTTTCAACTAACTGCAGACCATGATGCAGCGGGGGCTGGAGTGTGAAGACTGAGAAGTTCGGTCAGCAAGCCAAGGTCGCAAAAAAAAAAAATGGAAGGCTTTATTTGTATATGAAATGGACAAACTTTGTTTCCATAGCAACTGCACTGGCAGCTTCAAAAGACTCTGTGTGTATGAGTGCATTTGTCATAGTGGCTGCCATGGAACATTGTCTCTCTACACAATGTAAGCACACAGTAAAATGAAATAAAAAAAAATGCTCAAAGCATCGAAAAAGTAAAGATGTTTGTTTTTCCATATACAAAGTTTTGGATAATTTACAGAGCTCACTGGTGACAGTTTTCAGTTTATAAGCTATTCCTACTGATGAAACAGACCATCAAACCAAAACTGAGCACATAGGTAGATCCACTCAAGGTAAGTGAGAAAATGTTTATTGTGATTTGGATGAACAGACTGTTATTGTTGAATTTTTACACTTTTTACAATTTTGCAGTAAGACTAAAGAAATCAGTTGCGCGTGATCTGACTCAAAAACAGTGTTCAAATATGAACCTGGTAATTACTTTTTACACAGTGAAATGTGTTTTTTTTCTCACAACAAAGACATTCACTAACTAAGCATCATTTAAAATACAGATTCCCAAACATGCTCTGCCCTTATTTGAACGCACGGATGACAAGCTAAGCTTTTCGCTTGCATGTATGTCTTGTGTTTGAGTGGGAGTGTGTGCTGTGAAAGTGGATTTAAAAGTATGAGAAGATTCATTACGGAGACAGAAAGACAGGGAAACTCTCCTGATTAACCGGAGGGCAGACAGGCTTAAAGCTGAGAGCAGATGCCACAGCACAACGTCGCATGCTTCGGCGGCACAGGAGCTCAGCACCAACACAAGTAGAATGTGAAGGCATACTGCCGCATGACAACATCCTGCCCTCGAATATACTTCAGCACAAAGGAGGTGCATGGCTGCATTCTCCATTCTGCCCTCTCTTCTGCACCCCGATCTCTCTGATTTCATCTACGCTGTGGTTTGATTCTCT